>NW_028301610.1:60383863-60686893 GCF_987345545.1 Pholcus phalangioides | reverse complement strand
TATAAAAGTAGGGATTTTAACTCTTGGAGGATTTTCCAAGTACTCGTATTTTGGATTCGGATTTTTTTCCCCCCATTCTAAATCCCTTATCGGATTATCCGCCATTAGGTTTGTGTGTGTGAAATCGGGCACAAAACCAAGTCACACACTTAACAAAACGTTTTGACGTTTCAGGAATTGTTGAGTTTTTGGGGTGAATTCTTTTTTTTTTTTCTTTTTTTTTGGTGAAAGAGGGAAACTAACAATACCGGATTGAATTTCTATTCTGTCAATGATTTCTAACAATATCTCTTAAAGCACGTTTCATTTTTTTTCCCACAATCTTTTACTAAATCTGTCTTTTTTTTTTATTGTTATACTTAATCCGATAAAATACAAAACGTTTCACTCGATAACACTGCCGCGATGCCATTTGGCGATCATTTCGCGAGCATTGGAGGGAAATTTCGCCAAAATTTGCTTCGTTGTCCATTCAGTGAGAATCCAAATACTGTACAGTAGAAGCCAAAAAAAATTGGACTTACCTAATTACTCTCATTAAGCATTTGGCTTTTTGTGGCCTTGTATTTGTATTTGCGCAACTGATGCTGCCAAATGGGCATTGGGTCAAAAGAGCTGCAGATGGGCCATTAGACGAAAAAGCTGCATTTTAGTGGCAACTAAGACAAAAGAGCAATTGATGGATGACCACTAGTTCAAGGAAGCCATTTTTGAATGATCGCAGGCTTGAGTAAGCCACAGCTTGATGGCCACTAGGCAAGAGAGTCGTTGGTGATGACAAAAGTTTGAGACCAACTGCTTGCATCGGGAGAGGGACGTAAACCGAACACAACCAGTCTCTGCCACCCAGGCGGTTTTAGCTCAATGTCCCGAAGGACGTGATTGTGTCGGAAAAAAATTCCAGCCGGTGTCCCGGCCAGATGAGCCGCCCCCCCCCCTTCCCACCAGCCAAGTACTCATGTATTGCATCAGTATGACATTACGCGCACAGAGGGAATCCTCGAAAGTTCAAGTTTCCGGATAATCCGAGGCACTAGAAATTTTCAAATTTCTTTCTTGAAACCCTGTTTCTCTCTTTTTTTTCTTCCAAGAACCCAACCTCTTTTTTCCCCCAGAAGTACAAAGTAGTACGCGTACGTATTTTACAATAATTTCAGTTTGAAAAGGACTAGGCAGCCCTCAGCCCTATAGTGGCTGACTGGTTTAATAGAATATTCCCTTGACTGGACTCCTTTGAATGGACGTGATCATTTAAATTTTGGGGGGTCGTTGAGAAAGAGGTGCAAGTTTGACTGTTTTCTTCTTAATGTTGTACAATGGCATTGCCCCCTAATTGATTATGTAAAATCATTGGAAAGTTGAAAACTACCAGTGTCCCAGCGTCGTTCACCAAAAATCCCATCCTCGACTCTTCTCAATCACTCTCTCTTCTTCGCACCCTTTTCACATTCTTCATTTTTTGAAACACGTCATATGGTATCTATCTTATTCAAAAATTAAAAATACAGTAAGTATGCTAGTACTCTGCTTTTGTGTCTTTTTTTGAAGTAAAATCAGCATTTTTTATTGTTTTTTGGACAGTTCGAGTTTTTCGATAATCCGTGGTGGCTTTGGTTCCATTCACCTTGGATTATCGAGACTATTGTACGAGTGAATCGTCTGACCAATTCACTTTCACAGCTTCATGTTGCTAACCATCTTCAATTAGCCAGAACCGCTGATGATTTAGCTCCTTGACCATGGGCGGAGATACGGGGGAGTGGGGGGGGGCTGCCCCCCCCCCCAGCGTAAAAAGTGGAGTCGACTTATCTAATGTATAAATGTATATATGAATTGACATCATCATAATCGTGCACCCCCCCCCCCCAGCAATAACGACCGTTCCCCCCTCCCAGACTTCCGAGTCTATCTCCGCCTATGTCCTTGACCCGTTGTTACTGCGAGACATTACAACGTTTGCATTAAAAAAATTTTACACAAATTTCTCTAGAACATCCACCACCCTGTGGTCTAGAGTAGACCGTAACTTTCATTTGTCTTGGACCCTCTTCTCAAGAAGCATGTGAAACCTAGTCTTACACAGAGAAGGATTGGGTGCTTTTGCAACCCGAAGCGTTCCTTGAGAATGTCACCGGCTTGCTAAATAATGGGTGGGTGGACGGAATCTTATTTCATGCCTAAGGATGCGAACATAGTGCACGCCGGATTCCGATTCCGTAAGTCGGCGCCATTACGAATTGGTTAAAAAACCTGAAAGGGTATGGACATAGTGCACGCTTGTTCCCGATTCTGCAAGTCGGCGCCGTTACAGATTGGTTAAAAACCTGAAATTCGCGATTTTAACTTATAACCATCGCGAATCCTTGGGCATTGGCGACAGTGGCGAATACTTCGGTATTGTAACCCTACCGTAAGACTAGCTGAGTCTTGATCACAATCGCGATCAAAACACCTTTTTTTCATTATTATCTTTCTCATCCGTAAGCGTCTCCTCAGCTTGGGGATTAGATCCCCTCTCCTCATGGTAAAAAAGCCACAAGCGAAATCCCGTTCTAATCCGTATTCAGGGTGATAGATAATCCATCCACGTGAGTTTTTTTTCCTTTCCTTTTCCCCGTGAAAGACACAAAGGAGACAATAAAAAGGTAAGCTCCAACCTGCCACGGCACACCATCATCTCCTCGGATTGTTGGAGCTGTTGGGAAGCAGAGTCGTGCGGTTTACTCTTAAAACCTGGGCACGCGCTTCTTGCCCGAGACCGTGTGATGATGCTTGTAGAATATAGTCCCTTGGCGATAGTGCTGCTTAATCCCTTGCGAAGTTTTTCATTTGGCCTCTAATATTTTGAAAACGTTGGTATAACAAAAAAGGACCACGAACCCAGGGAGTAATGTCAAAAATTTCCCAGATCCTATTTTCAGTTGGGAGTCATTAAAAAATGTGTGAATCCTCTCTAAACTATAATTGAGCCACTTTTATACAATTCGGAAGCAGTACTCCGTGCCCTGAAGTTAAGTTAGTCCGAGATATTCGAGTTGAAACGGCCTGCCTGAATGCGTCTTGAATTTCTGTAGCCCTGGGACATTTTCTTTTTGCCCACCGCATACCATTCCCAGTTCTTCTTCTTCGGTCCCTCTCCCTTTTTAACCGTGCCTGTATTTCGTCCTCCCATGTTTTCATCGAGCTTTGGGTCCATCACCTTTTACCACCCTCTGGCTCTGGGGAAGGGGGGGATAACACATGGGGTGGAGAAGGATCCCAGAGTTTTTCTTTTGCTCCCCCCAGAAAGGGCTACACGTTGAGGGGAAATCGGGGTGAAACCCCGAGGTGTTTGGTGTTGCATTCAAAAAAAAAAAAAAAAAAAAAAATAGGGGCAAAAAAAGGGGCAGCGAGAGGGCTTAAGGTCATCCTATGAATAGTACTGTTGAATATTTCCAGATTTGGTTATCTCTCGCTGATCCAAGTGTAAAATGACACCCATTGGGAATACAGTGGATCCCACTTATAACGCTTTCCAAAAAACCGCCATGAAAAAACGTTGTAAACGGGAAAACGCTTCAAAAGAGAAATCTCGATGAGCATCAATAAGACTTGAGTGGAAAGAAAGAAAGTCGTGCCAGGCGGAAAGACGTTCTATATGGGAACGTTGTAAGCGGAATCCAATGTAGATAAAAATTCATGGATTTTTTTACACTTCTGTGTACTTTTTACCTTACCAGCGGATTGTGTAGCAAAAAGCATGTGTGAAACTATGAAAAAAATGTTATCATTTATTAGAATCATGGTATGGGCGTGACACTTTGTTCATGCTCATGCAGATGTGCCCAAGGAAGCATGACGCATCAAAACACTTTGCTCATGAGAAATATAAACTATTGGTAGGAGGTAGACGTATCATAAACACATGTGGTCTATATAAATTCTAAAACATCGTACTTGGCGTCGGTGTTTAGCTCAATCAACAGTATGGAGATGCGATTACAAACGCGACGTGCGTTTATACTTCCATCACATCTAAACAATCTGTACATGTTTCATTTAAAATGACTCATGAAATGTGCCCAGGGTATCTCATGATTCATTAATTTGATGATAATCTATTTGCTGAAGCGGATTTTAGTCGGTTAAGGCCCCCGGGCGCAAGAGTCATTGGGCCCTTAAAATTATAAAAAAGTGTAAAGTTTGAGTTTTTCGGGGCCCTTCACCGCCGTTAAATCCACTTGTCTATTTAAAAACAACAAAAGCTTTGATCTAACTGGTCCTTGTGCGCAGCGTTCATAGCCGGGGGGGGGGGGCCGAAATGTGAGAAAATGACCGAAAAAATGGAAAAAGATGGCCAAATTTATTGTTCTCTCACTGGTCTCCACCCGAAATGAAAGTGGTCCCCTTCCGAACGAAATTCCTGGCTACGGGCCTGCTTGTGCGCCGCAAAAAACCAAAATCCAACAAAAGCTTGGGAGAGAAACTTCCCTTATTCAAGTATATTATTCAAAAACCAGTGATGGAGGATCTCGCTGAAAAAAAAATATTCGCCAGAAACGCGCCATCTTCTTCGATACGCCAAAAACCCGACAGACAACCCTACGACCTGCAAAAGGGTACCCTGACTGGGCTTTAGAAAACATGGGGCCTGCTTCAAAGAATCAACAAATGAACAACAGCGGCTCATTCTTTAGGTAGGGCCATCTTTTTTCGCCTTCTTTCGAATGGGATACGGAGAGGGAAGATTTGGGGGTCCCCCCTGGAATACGGTCCCCCCCAATATTCGGCTATTGTGAGTTTCGTTTCTGCCCCTCTTGGGGGGGGGGGATCAATGAGTGCTGTATATACGTATGTATGTATACATGCAAGTATAGGTAGGTGTGTGTGCGTGCTCTCTTGAATATCTTTCCCTATTCCTCTTGCATTATAACAATCTATTCTAGAGTCAGTACAATGTCCAATCTAGAGCATTTGTTGCAACAAAGTATAACTATAGCGAAGGGTCTTCCGTTTCCTTCTGCATCAGGAAGCAGCGTTTTGTGTGGTATTTCAGGTAAAATATGTTCATCTGATCGCTTTGGCAATCGTCGACATTTTGCAGCAACACGGAAACTATAACAAGAATTTTCAAATGACTAATACGTTTCAGTTGAATCTCGGTCTTGTTGTTTTTGTCGATTTGCATAATTATTACCGAGAGAAGTTTCCTCCGAGGACGCTGCTGCTGCGGCAATGTCTGAGGATTTGAAGACTTCGAGCAATTAAACTCGAAAAACCTAATTCTCCTAGATGTTGCCGTGAATGAGTTATTACAACGGTACGGGAGTCGTGTTGTGCCATACTGTATGTACTTTTGGGTGTCATTAATTAATGTTCGAGGATACGGTACGGGGAGGAGGATATCTCTCGCCGACTCCCGCATTCGTGTCAAACGGATAAACATCAGTCGAGTGAACCGAACGTACATTGATGTTGTATGTTTGGGCAGAAAACGCTGTGTTCATGGTCCCGTGGTTCTTCACCCCTCCAGCTTTAATCTGTAGCCAAACGGGGCCCACGGTATATATATATGTGTGTGCGTGGATGATGCCGGCCTCCCCGCCTCTTGTTCCAACCTCCTCTGCCATCCGAAACTTGCATCGGCTTGGCTGATTCCTGTCCTCTGTTTATGGGAAGGAGGGCCCATAAAGTGACCATTGTACCGTGAACAACAACAGGAGGTGACACGGCAAGCTCGGGATGCATTCGGGCACACCGACTGACTCTCTCTCTCTCTTCTCTCGTTGTTTCCATGGTGACCAAGTCTCTTGGAATCTCTCTCCGAGTAACTATATATATACCCAAAACTCTTTCCCGGAACCCAAGTTACACTTCTGTTCATGATTAGACTCAAGTACGAAGATTTCGTGTCTTATAGGGAGGGTGGGACATTCCAACTATCCGTGTCGTGCGCTGTACTCCAGATATCCTTGACGATTGTCCTCCATGTTCAGCAAATGCCATAAATTGTTGTACTTAAGCAAGCGTCTGTCTCCCACACCTAACTTCCTACTCATAGACTGTTGCTTTCGAAAGTCCGTTCGGTGGCGCTCTTATTTTCATTTGACATGTACCAAAAGAAATTTGGCTTCTGAAGTTTTTCAAATAAGAACCGAATAAGAAAAGAGCGATACGTAAAATATGGAAGAGTAAATAATCCTTTGTCTCTTATCACAAAAGATCAGCGAAAAAAAAAGCAAATACACTGAAAAATACGGAATTCCTAATGCGTTTCGGCACACTTATGGGTGCCATCTTCAGAGGATAAATACATTGTAATATAACCAATATCCACGCTGGACGAGGATCTCACTTACGTTGGATACTAAATTTTAACTCCCGCTTGCTCAGTGGAAGAAGACGTCTGCTCAAGTCGAACGTCATGGTGAGAATGAAGCTGAAGAACGTTGTATTATACTTGCGTACGGGCGCTCAGCTTCATTTTGACCATGGCGTTTGACTTGGGCGGGCGGCTTTTTCCATTGAGCAACTGGGAGTTGAGATTTGGTGTCCAACCCGAATGGGATCCCCGGTCAGCGTGGATAGTGGTTATACAGTCGACGCTCGTTATAACGACCCCATCGTCCCGTCTAAAATGGACGTTATATCGGTTGGTCGTTGTATCAGAAGGAAAACGCGTATTATAATCGTATGGAAAAATTTGGGACTTCTCCCACCAACCGTTGTAATGGAATGGTCGCTATAACCAGCGTCGATTGTATTACAGTTATTCTCTGTATGCAGCACCCACATTTTGTCAATATCAGGGCCCTTGATGGAGCCTTGGGCAAAGCGCAGGTATTGCCCCCTTCCAAATACAGTCAAAGATGTACGGCCGAAAATTTTGCCAGAAGTCCGCAAAATCAACAATAGTTGCTAAAAATGCTGAAAAATTACAAATTGCTTGGGAAATGAAAGACTACTGCAAATCGCTCAAATGTAGCCATAACCATCATAATATGATTTTATAAGCATCATTCACGAGTTTAGTAAACATTACAAATTAAAATAAGCTTCGTTAACAAAAAAACGGAACAAGTGTTTAAAATAGTCGGAACAGCCGAAAATCTGGCCATTCTGACAGTCCCGTAAAATACGGGACACCATCACGCTGTAAGTTTTTTGTCCGTCGAATTGTTTCAGACATCTTACTCTGGTTGGTCTCCAGATTCAGAAAGGTTGAGAAAACACTGTTGTAGAGGAATTTATATCGTTATATCGAGTACCGTTGTAGCGAGGTTTCACTGAATTTGCCTTTTTTTTTTTTCGTTGACCTTGTTTTGCAATACCGAAAATACTCTGCAATATCCACCGCACTTGTCGTGCCTTCGAATTATTTACATACAGAGAATCAGCGATTCCTCTCGCGGACACATAATCTAACGTAATCTAGAATTTACTCTCATCCAGAAGCTAGCGATTATTTTTCTTCAAAAGATAGGCATATAATACTGTAGTGTATTTCGGCGACATTTCCAATCCTCGAAAGCCGTAAAATATTCCTCCTTCTTGGAAAAGACAACCAACACACAACATCCTCCACCCCGAAAACTCTCCCAAGGGACTACACTTTCCGCTACATAAATCCCGTAAACATACCACATCTACATGGATAAAGTTACGTGAATGTATTTAATGAGGAGGGAAGGGTGGTTGGAGGGGAATGATGGGGTGCTCAGAAGACACGGGCATTTAAATTGCAAATAATGACTTTGAGTCAATGCATCATCACATCTCTGTAGAAAGAAAGTGTTCTTCTCTCGCCACCGCGGGTTCAATCCCCAACCCAGCCAGCTCTGTATTTTATCTTTTCCTTATCTTTTTTTGGTTCTACCACAGCATCCAGAAAAGAGCAAGCAAGGCATTCACTCACCACACACACACACACAGTCTTTCCCTATGTTCATTTGAATATAAATGCGAACTGTCAGTCGCTGCTGCCAGGGCTGTCAGCCATCTTATGTGAAAACTATCACTGTCGTTGCCTTGTTGTTTCGTTGTTGTCCATTTTTTTGTTTTGTTTTTGGTCAAGGTTTTTCCTTCTGTTTTGTGTTCTTTCTTATTCCATTTAATCTTGAGTTTTTTCCCTGTACAAAACATCTAGGCATGTCTTGTCCAACAAAACCCAATGCTGAAAGAATAAAGTAACTTATAAAATGAGGCCCTATTTAATTCGATCCAGTAATGAAGTTTATGGCCGCCATTGGGGGGGGGGGTGTGCGACAGGTGAGGTTGGAGCCCTGCGTTTTGGGAGCCGCACTTGAAGCAATACTAATTCCTTTCATACATTCTGGAATTCAGATTTCAGAATTCATTATTTCTTCCTCGATGAAAGAAATAATGAAATCTGAAATGAATTCTGGAATTTTCTGAACTTTTTCATCATTTTTGGAATTCTGAACTTTCGTTATTTTTGGATTTCTGAACTTTCATTATTTTTGGAATTCTGAATTTTCATCAATTTCTGGAATTGTTTCTTACATTTATTCTGAACTTCTATGATTTTCATTTCGTGTATTTTCTAAATATTTTCGATTCTCCTCTCCCACGGAATATTTCAAATTCGGGGCTAAGGGGCCCCGAAATTATCAAGACACCTCTGCCCCCCCCCCCCCCCCCGCTATTATTTTTGCACTGGGCGCCTTTTCTGGTAAGGGTGGCCCTGGGCCAGACCGCGAATAAAGTTAAATAAAAATTTCTTATGAAGACTTTTATACTGCGTATTCTACTTATTTGAACAGAAATGTTACACAATGTATATTTTGAAGATATTTGTTTTTGAAAAAAATCCTACAATCTGAGGCTGTTCAGGGTGGTTACAGTTTAAGCTTATATATAATGAAGACATTTGACCCCCATGTTGGCATGAACCTTTCTTAAAACCTTGGTGTAAATTACCATATACGCCCTCGTTTTTGTGTAGAATAGAAATGCCCAAGGTTTAAAACGTTATGTATAGCCCCATTTGTGCCCTTTAAATTCTTTTTTTATGTTAATATCGAGACACTTTAGAAATTTTTTGCAGTGAAAATTACACGAACTAGCCTGTGTCTCTACTAAATTAGCCGCATCCACGTGGGGAATGGATGGATGGATCATTTACAGGATGCTCATTCATTCTTGGAATATATCAAATGGCTGCCGGGTAGAGGAAAGTTGCACTTTGTCACGCACACATTTTTTTTTTCATAGCCTGCTCCAACACATGCCGATTACGTACTATATCTTAATTATGCAAATACCGCAGGTGTCGACCTTGCGGCTGAAAAATCATGACGTGATCATGCGATTCTTGTGAAAGCTCTTTCAAACAAAAACAAAAAAAGCTTCTTATAGCGTTTTTCTTTTCCTTTAACAGCAGGAATCTGAAGCTTTTCTTCCATAAAAGAACTAGAAGAAACTTTTTTTTTCTTTGTCTGTTTTCTAAACGTGGCCATGTTTTTGTTCGTGTATTTTTTCTTGGTAAATCCTCCCCTGCTCCCAAAATGTCGTTGCTATACTCCCTGCTGAGCCTGAGGTGAGTCTGTCCCTGACCCCTGGCCCTTACTTGTACCTCATTTCAATGCTGTATCCTCTTCAGTGGATTGATCTTTTTCCGTGTCTGCGACTACGGCATCTGAAAAAAATCAACAGAAAATACGAAACTTCGTGCCATGTCTTGCTTCAATATTTTAACGCTATCACTAGAAACGACCGCGAGCAAAACTATGGGATGCCGTAAAGTTCGGAAGCTGGTAACAAACAAACACTAAAAACCTCCCGTTTTTTTTAAATATTGTTTTAACATAGCAAATGGTGAAGACAAAAACAGTTTACAAACTTTGTGGCTGGACAGGGGTATGATAACTACAGACACAGCAACAAGTTCATAAATACCAAGCTTCGCAGGAGTACGACGATATCGTAAACAGAGACGAGCTTATAAATGTTTATTGTTTAAACAGAGGATCGTCTAGTTCTCTACTAACTACAAAAACGATAAGCCGAAAACTTTCTAGGTATTCCTAGCTAAGTAGGTACAAACAAGCTTTCAAACTTGGTTGCCAAGTGTTATAAGATAAAAAGTCACAAAAGCACTTGAGAACTTTGTTGCCGCTGGAATGGCCGGTGGTATTTGCAGCTTTGCTTGTCACTTAGGCTAGTTTTTAAAGCTTGAAAAGTGACTGCCTTTGAAGTACTTTTTTTTTTTTTTTAAAAAGTCATTTTGGTTAAAACGAATGTGATTTTGGATATGGTATAAAATTAGGAAAAATAAACGTTATATTTCATAAATATTTTGGCAAAAAAAGTTTTTATTGAAAATTTTATACGTAAAATTAGCATATTTTTAGTATTTCTACTAGACATTGCACACTAAAAACTGCTACTTGTATCAACATGTTCTTCACACAGATTATTGCTCTGACATTTTTCTGTGTAATGAACTAAAAGTTTTAGAATAATGTAAAAACTTTTTGAGATATAATTGCTTACGTGAAAAGACACATTTTCCGTTAAAAATGCTTGATATTCTCAATTCAAAATCATGTAAATCTAAAAGTTTCAAACATATTGTTTAGTTTTTAGTTCATTTTACAGCCAGTCTGAAATAGTTGGGAAAGTTTGATAGAGATATTTAGAAAAATGCTTGAGCTATGAAGTCTTTCGTGAAGTGAAAGAAAACAAAAAACCACGCAAATCTTCAGAAAACGCATTCAAAGATTTAAATAATTAAATTCGTTTTACTTAAACGGCAGTAACTTACTTCACTTCTAGTTATTGTAGAGAGAAAAACGAAACTGTTTTGGATTCTAGAATAACTGCACGTTCAAATGAACACATAAAATTAATTTCAATTTTTTTTTTTTTCTTTTGCAAAATTTGTCATTTGAACGCAGGCCGTCGCCTTAAGAATGATACGAAGAAACGAAGAAAATCGTATTCACAAGCGTGTAAAAGTGATTCTAACTTACGGAGAAAGGTAGAATTATACATTACTCGACATTAAAGGCTCATCGTCGAATTAATAAGAAATGCATAAGTCTTATTTTGAATTCCTGATCAAAAACACAATCTCCCTTAGTCTTAAATTCTCTCTGATAAAAATTCCTTTCCTCTCTCTCGATTTTTTCTCCATTTTTTTAGTGTGCCGTGCCGTACCTTTCTCCTTTCTTTTTTTTTATCCTCGAGTATCGTTATAGCCTTTTCATGTCACAGGGTGATAACTCTATTAAAGATTCCGAGTTCGTTTCCCGTCCTATTGAAAAGGCCACTCAATTCCGTATTCTTAAAATCCTAATCAAGACCTAACGAACTAAATCGGAAAATAATTAAAGAATTCGCCGTCTTCTTCTTCTCGCTCTTAAATTAAGGCTGAAGAGATTCCGCCATGTCTTAAGGTACATCTATATATATTTTACTTTACTTTTTTTACTTTTGTCTTTTTTTTTTTTTTGGTACCTCTCTTTTGTATCCTTGGATACTTCAGAGTGGAAGGCACATGCCGAGAGGGAAGAACGTGTCACATCAAATTAAGAAAAGACGATAGTAACCTACGAAGGGCCTCAGATACAATTCTTAAAACAATTACAGGAGATGTAGAAGAAGCTCGGTTCTAGGGTTCCACTATTGCCCCCCCCCCCTTTTTCTAAGCTTCTTAAAATTTTCTTTTATGAACGACTTGAATTGTCGAAATATGTGTATTAAACGTAATTTTTCGCAGAAATTGAGTAATGCATACGCATTTCAGAGTTCTTTTTTCTTGTGGGGAAAAGAAATTGTCATTTTTAACTTTTGATCGGGAATCTTTTTTTACGTCGTTGTAGACTGTGCAATGACGTCAGCGGCCGTCACGTCCAACAACTCTTGTAATAATTAATCAAATAAATATGTATGTAATTAGTATTATTGTACTTTTTTTTTGTCGTTCCAGCGTGACGTCGAAACCTGCATGCGTTTCTCGCGATTTTTACCCTCTCAACGTGGTTTGCGACACCATGTACCATTGCAATTTTTGTTCCTCCTGATGCCTACTAACAACCCTCTGAGTTTATCGGTCCATTTACAGAACACCCTGTATATATACTGTATATTTGCATTATGTGTTTATTTGATTTAATCTTTAACGTGTAAATTTCATGAATTATTACTGTTATCATTGTATCTTTCTTTTATATTTTCATTACTTTATTGTATTTTTACGTCCGTGGTGGTTTTGATCATTTTTGGCGCACCACGGTCATTTTCTGCTCACGAGGGCTAATTAGACCGGGACCTACCAGGGCCGTCTCAAGAGCAACATGGGCCCCCGGGCCAAGGGATTTCTCTGAAGCCCTACCTGGAAAATTCTCGAAAATTTCAACCAGTTCTAATTTTTGTGAGGCCCCGGGTGGGCCCATGCGTTAAGACGGCACTGGGACCTACAATTTATTCCCGATTCCGAACGGCAGGCTTGTGTTTTATACTCATCGAGAGGTTGGTGCGCTAACCCCTCGATGGGGGACTCCCTGCGGTAGCATTTTTTTGCTGCGGTCAAGTCACCGTTTTTGTTGTACCCCTGTGTCAGGAAAGTTTTCTGACAAGGATGAACCGGGTATCGAACTCGCGACACCTCTAAACATCCTTTGGTACTTTAGGCGAGTATCTTATCGACCGGGCCACCGGTCTGTAATCAGGCTCAGCCTTCTGAGATGTGCAAATAAATAAAAGGCTCTGGTCAAGAGAGAGAGAGAGAGAGAGAATTCTTCAATATCCATTTTATTATTCTCTTTGTGATGAGTGTGTAATGCCAACAGCAACGATGAGAGCAGATGATCCATATTTCAATACAGCGTTTAAACACATGTTTAAAGCTGAGTAAATAGGTCTTTAAAAAAAGCAAAACAAACATGGCGACCGCCACTACCGTCGCTTACGAAATTCTCCATAATGTCTGGATCGCATTCATTTTTTTTTTGTGAATCCTATCTATCTCATACCTTTTAGCATGGTGAAAAACTATGCTCTAATGGAAATGTCATTAAAATACTAATTAATTATTGATTTATTTCAAATATTTTACGCTTAGTTTTCATTGTATGTGCTATCCTATGATAGTATAAAGTTTTACATGTCTCTGATACTTAATTTTTTGTAAATTTTCAAATAAATGCACCAGAAACAACTTCCGCAAATACAAAAATACCATGACATCAATTTTATTGAATAAAAATCAATTCAGAATGAAGGAAACTGTTCATGAAATGGTGCAGAAGTTTGAGATTTCATTGACTCATTCGTATTTAATTTAAAATTTAAAAATTTTTGAAATTTAAAACTTAGTTTCCTTTATTTTGAATCAATTTTTATTCAATTACATTGATGTCATGGCATTTTATCATGCGTGCAAGTTGTTTTTAATACATTTTTTTGAAAACTTACAAAAAATTAAACATCAGAGATATGTGAAACTTTATACCGGCATAAGATAGCGCATACAATTAGGAACATGTGTAAAATATTTTTGAAATAAACCAATGATTAAATAGCATTTTTAACGATATCCCTATTATAGCAAAGTTTTCCACCATTTTAAAATGTATGAGACCCCTTAAACGGATATTCTAATTAAATTCCAAGAGACCGGAGAATAAGAAATTACTTATTTTATCGAAAAGCCCCTACTTTTCCGAGAAAATTCTTGTTGCCTATGTTATTTGCCTTAATTGCTGGTCGTCTTTGTTCTTTTGTATTTCTTTGTGCGAACTTATTTCTTAAGACATTCCTTTAACATGTTATCCAACGGGAACTATTCAACTTTACCTCTTTTTCAAAAAGGAAAAAAATATAAAAGGCTTTCATTTATTTCTTTATTTTTATTTTATTTCGCCATTTTCTTAAGATTCCGACGAAAAGATAAAGAAAACAAAATTCTTTTCTGTCTCGAAACACAAAAACAAAGCTGAATTTATCACTTTCAGTTATTTATTCGAAAGAATTTACAAAGGAATTTCTTTTTATCAACGGTATCGGCCCCCACCCGCACATCCTGGAGTGGGGCCTCCTGGGCTAAGATCCTCACAGGTTACCGTTCATTCGGGCAAAGTATCTTGGTATTTAATCAGGGGGTTCTACAGTTCGGGGGCCGTAGATATAAGCAAAAAATAAAAAAAATCCCCTCCCCCATCAAAGTGGAAGTCCGGCGCGGGGGGGGGGGGTAAACCGAACACAGCCAGGCTCTGTAGCCGAAGTGATTTCAGCTCTGTGTCCTGAAGGACGTGGCTGTGCCGAAAAATGCCAGCCAATGACCCGGCCGGACGTGTCCTCCCACCCACTCAACTTAATAGAGCAACGTTTCTCAACCTTTGGTCCGCAGCCACACTTTATAATTCAATTCTAACGTTTAATGGAAAAATTATTCAATTGTTGCAATTGATATTAGTAACGTTCATATGGGGTTCAAATAAAAAGTGTAGGTACCTTCATATTTTTACTTTGTCATTCCTCATCGAGAAAAATGCGAGAAATTGCGATCCCCCTAAATACGGGATATTACTAATTGTATTAAATATATGGTAAAATACAGGGCATCGCCAGTTATTGTCAACAATGATACCCTGAGTCGGCAAAATCACCCATTCGTTGTGAAAATTACGGAAATAACGTTGAACCTGACAAATATGTGAGGTGAATATTTAAATTTATAGCGATAGCTATTATCGGATAATAAAAAGTTATAATAATATTGTTTATTCGCGATTTTATTAAATATTACAAATAAGCACCATTAAAAAAGCGTTACATATGCATAAGAAAAAGTCGGAACGAGAAAAAATATATACAGGAATGTCATGTAATACGGGACGCAAATCATTCGTCAAATTATGTTTCAAACATTTTATTGGTCCTTGGGTTCAGAAAGCTTGAGAAACGCTGCAATAGAGTAAGCATCGGCTGACCATATTCGGGAATTCGGGCTTCGATATACGGGACAATGCCAGTTATCACCAAAATGGTGCCAAAAGTAAGCAAAGTTGCCCCTGGTGGAATATCAGAAACTTGTGGGGAAATATCAGAAAAGTCGCCAATCGCAGGAAAGTGCCACTTCAAATTGCAATGAATTCTGGGGGGGGAACATGATAAATATGTGAGATGAATATTTGTATTTGTAGTCGTAATTATCGCAATGTAGTTTTCAAGTTAGGAAGATAATTTTAATCGTTAATTTGAAGAATAAAAAATATAAAGTACAATTTGACTTTATATTTTTTATTCTTCAAATTAACGATTAAAATTGTCTTCGTGAAAAATACGGGAAAAACCGGGACATTTTTGCAAAAAAGGTCAGGACAGACAGAAAAAGAGAAAAAACCGGGACTGTCTCGGGAAATGCGGGGCGCATGGTCACTCCAAATAAACAGGACAGTCAGTATGCAAAAAATCAGAGAGATACGAGTTATAAACAAATGCGCGACATGAAACGTAACGTAATACAATATACAGGGCACAGTCAGTATAAAGTCCGGCAGACAGAAAAATCATATTCGAACGAAAAAAACGTCATTTACTATTTATTATGTGTAAAACGTACCCTTTTTTTCCTGCTTCTTTAAATGGGTTTTTAAGGCCCGGCCTACGTCCAACCCTCAAATCATACTTACAAAAATCCTCATAAAAAGGAAAAGAACAAAAGATTTGGTAATAATAGTTTTGAGGGCCTTAAAATGAGTGGTTTGGAGCCGCGAAAACCACCTCCTCTCGAATTTAATAGTAGGGCCCCCGTTTTTCTTTTCTTTGGTTTTGCAAAGAGATATCATTAGGATTTGCCGCCTCGCTTCATGTTTCCTTCTTCAATCTTTACCATCATTTAGTTGCCGGCACGTGGCAACACCATTAAAAGATACGCTTGGCCAATCTCTTTTTTTTTTTTTTTTTTTTTTTTTTTGTCTTTTTCTTTGTCGGACTGATATTGTCGGGACACACGCCATTACCATTTTAGTAGTCTTAATGTTATTGCTGGACGAATTGTGGATTTGATTACCTTCCCCGCGGAAGACACTGTCAATTAGATTCCTATCGCAATTTGATAGTGTCCGCATGAGACTTTCGATTTTTTTTTTTTGGAAGTTGTGTGGTCAGTGCAATGTTTCTCAACCGGGGTTTATATGGCCCCCTTGCGGTCGTGAGATACTCCAAGGGGCCGCAGATGAGAATCAAGAAGGGGAGCCGTGGCAGGTTTCTAAATGGAGGCCATAATGAGCTGGGAAAAAAATCAGATATAAAGAAATTAAACTGCAAATGAAATAGAGTTAGGGAAAGTTTGACTACTTTCAGAATGAAGCGGAACTGCCCACAGAACCAGAACTGTCTTAACACATGCGCTCACTCAAACACAGCCCGGAGACTTGAATGTGTAGAAGGGCCCCTAGGATATACTGATATCTGATACTATTTTTTTTCTAGAGCAATTAGTAAATTTATAGACAGATACTCCCAGCAAACGGGAGTGTGCTGATGCTGCTAAAATGACCCTGCATAGAACCAGGGCCGTCTTAAAAGTATCATGGATCCCTAGGCTGTGATTTTTCTGAGGCCCTATCTGACACATTTACATGCTTACTCCCGAAAATTTCAACTACATCCAATTTTCGTGAGGACTCGGGTCGTGCACGGGTGGGCCCATACGTTAAGACAGCACTGCTTATAATATGAGCCCATCAAGGTATGGCCCTGATGTCAATATGGGGAATCTTACATGATGAGATTTGCTACCATGATTTGCGGAAGTAAGTAAATACTGTTGTTTCAAGCTGAAGTTTTACTCGAGGGCCCATGGAGGTAACACGGCAACTGCATAGACTCCCCTTCCCTCCCACACACACAGAAACCCTCACTAAATGAGAGGGTAACCTCACTCATTAATTTTTTTTGTTCAATATCAATTTGCTCAAAAAAATCATCAATTCAATAATAAGAAGGGTCTCCCTCCTTGAGGGGGGGGGATGGGGTGGATAAGATAAGGAGGCCACAAGAAAAAATAATATGATTCAAAGGAGGTCATGGGCGAAAAAAGTTAAAAAACATTGGGTTGGTGCACCAACCAAGTTTTTCAGGTCTGAAAAAAATGGGTGCTCCTTCCAGAAATCTTGGCCAAGGGTCCTGGTTCTGATTTTGATAGACCCTGACAGGAACGATTTGGAGTCGCGACGACCGTCTATGCTGGGCATCTTGAATTTGTTCATCATGAGCACCGCATTCACTCACTGTAGCATCGAAAGAGTACTCGATGCTTGTGTTTGGCTCAGTACTCGAAAAATGTACTGATTGAATCTTCAGTTAAACGCCAATTTTCAAGTCTGTCTTCAAGCTTTTTCCGAATCGCGAGCACCGTGTATACTAGGCATTTTCAACCTGTTGGTCGCGAGCACCGTAGCACTTCCCAGAACACTTAATAACGATCAATATTCGACTCAATATTGATTAGTCAACAGCCGCGGCCCGGTAGGAATGATGTCATGGTCCAGTACCGGGCCGCGGCCCGGCGGTTGAGAAACACTGCTCTAGAGTGTTTCAAGGAGTACCGAGTAACAGTTTCATGGTGCTATTCTTAGTAATAAAAACTATTAAATCACATCAATAGCGACAGACTGAAATGTAAATGTCATAAAAGATCATGGAAACCGCAACCGTGCTTGGGTTCAAGTGCTAGCCGAGAGTATGGATGTGTTGTCCAATCGTTAGGTATCGGATCCAAACTTCACTGTAGCCAGCACGAGATGTCCTATTCTCAAAAATTGACATCAATCGACTTAGACTGATATATCGCAGCTTTGAATTTTGGTATCGCAGACTTGAGTTCTAAATAACGCGATCAACTGTCCTTGACCCGAGTCCAAAGACATCGAATACATATTCGTAACAGATATAATTGCAAGTGGCAAAAAAAGGACTATAAATATTATAGTCCTTATTAGGTCACACAACTTGAAAGAAACGAATCAAGAGGTCTCTCACTTTCTCGTAAATTACACGAAGGTCATCACAACCCACACGCACTTCTTGACCAACAAAGACTTCTTTATCCGCCACTTTCTTTTTCCGTTTTGGTCACTTGACTCTTCAATACGATTCCTCGTCACTTCTTTCTTCTTTTTCCTCATTTGAAGGATCACATTTTTGTTGATATACCGTATATACATGGTTGAGTCACATTATTGTGACCACCTGTATCCTTTGAAATAAACTGATGATGATATAAGCGTCACGAGCTGGATGGTGTAAATAGAAGGTGGACAACATTCTGGAAATTTAGCCTCAACATATCTTTGGCAAATCTCAGACAAGAAACACCGCAACTATCGGCTAAAAAACACAAGCTGGAGATAGCATGATACGAACGCCAGAACTCTGCCGTCGTTCTTATCCCGTTGCCAAGATCATTCCAAGCATAGATTTGTGACAGAGCCTGGAAAGCAGTTGAAGATGGCAGCGATGTTGTCTGGGGAAATGTTATGAATATCTTGCATTGAGGCTTATGAAACTTCAAGAACGTCACGTGGCCTACGGAGCATGACTATAACTTTCGAATACGTACTATTGGCCATCTTCTGTTTGGAGAAGGGTTGAATACTTGATCGGTCTAATTTTATGTTGCATGGAATTTGATAGCTGCTGCCGTATAATGCGGGAAATCTTGGCGATGAAGCTAGACATACAAAGTGAGAAGTGATCGAGAGTTCTGTCTTGACTTACCTCCTCACAGGGGTATCTTACCGTAAATTGTCTTAAGACGATATGCCCGAGTCCTGCCCACTCATGGTTGGTTGGCAAATCTCAGAAAATAAATGCCGCAACCAATGCTAAAAGAACATCAACTGGAGATGTAACGCTACTGTCTGAGAAAATGCTATGTCTAAGGTCTTTTCCGAAGGGCCCTTTCAACCGTTAGGAATCCATCTCACAGGTGATGTACATTCATGTTAATTGTCATCCCTTGGAGAGTATGGGATCTTCCGGAACGGTCGTGCATCTAATAATGTCTGAAAATTGTTCGAGGATCATGACTAAAACTTCCCTTTTTGTCTCAATTTTCTCTCAGACTCACACACGATCGAGTGCATTTTGGACCAACCCAACCTTTTTCTTTTTAAACCGAGCACAACTCAGGTCTATCGCCATAGGCAATTTACTACCTAGTGAGTTGTGCCGGAAGTTTAAGTGTGTGTACCTAATAGTCTGAGTGCGTATCTAGTATTGTGTTTAAGTTTTCAGTGCTGCCATCTATATTTCAGAAGTGAAGTGGGTGAAGTGTAATGTCTGAATATTCGTACTGTTTGTAGGTCTGTTCCTCTGTGTGACGAGACTTTTTAACGGGGAGATCAGCTCGCATTTGCGCCTCGCAGTTGGGAACCACAGAAAACCAACTTGGACCAACCCAACCAACGGTTTCCGACTCCATAAGCTGGTTTTACACCCGCGGCGCTAAAACGCTCAGAAGAGCTGAAAACCCGGTTTTTGATTGTGGCTGAGATGATTCTGCCGTCAAAAACCGGTTTTCACTTGACTCAAAGCGGCGTAGCATTGCAGGTGTGTAGATCCATCGCATAAATTTCCAGCGTAGGAATCCACTCGGGATCCAGATACAGTAGACTCTCGCTGATCCGGCACATATCAAACTAGGGTGTGCCGGATTATCGAAATCGTAAGATTAGTGGAAGTTGATTGAAGGAGCCTATTTAAAAATAATATAAACTTCTCACAGATATGCAGTGACACGTTTTACTTCTACCATGATTCGAAGAAAACCCACCTAAAAACGATGGATTACTAGACTGGCCAAATTAGCGCTGGACCGGATTATCGAGAGTCTAATACACTTCAGAAAACCATCCACGTGTCATTATTTTTCTAGACAAATCTGGCTGCTATTGGTCACATTAATCACATTTGACTGCGTAAATACCGCTTCCATAGTGTTTATCATAACGCCGGGTAAAGACCTACCACTCTACGCGATGCCGCGCTGTTTAAAAACCAGTTTTGGATGGAAAAATCGTCACAATAATCTCAGCCACGCCTCAAAAACCGGTTTTTTAATGGCTCGGATTGGCATAGCGTTGCGGGTATGTGTGGAACCGGCTTAATATTTGAAATATATTTCTCACAAAAATAGAAAAAATTTGCGATATTTATTTCTAGTACCTCTGGGGCAAGCGCGAAATTTCTCCACCTTTTTTTTAAAAATAAATTTATATATTTTGAAATTGGTAAGCGGCTTATAATATATAGTGCAAAAAAATGGGAACTTCACCTCTATTTTTTTCCGGGTCCTTCCCCCCCCCTTTTTTTAGAAAGACGGAAATATTTTCTGGGAACGTGAAACGGGGCTTTAATTTCCTAGTTGCATGGGCGGCTTTTTCATAATAATTTTTTTTTTTTCGGGGAGCTCAGGTTTTTGACAGGTCTTGTCAAACTACGAATTTATGTCAAGGAATAAAAAAAACGCGAAAGATTCTTCACTTGGGAATTTTTTTTATATATTATTATTCCATCCGCCATCTTTTGCACCTCGTCCTCCATTTTTTCCCCCTTTTTTGGTGCCTCGAGGGTGCAAATTCGAAATTATCGCACCGTTTCACACAAAAAAGGAGCGCTCTCTCTTCTCTCTTCCTCACTATATATATATATATATATATATATATATATATATATTCTCCTGACATATCCAATATGTTTTTAGACTTTTTAATGCAGGAAAATGTAAAAAATATTTCGCGTTTTTCTCGTATTATTAGTCTCAAAACTTTGATAGGTTTCGTTTCATGCCCATAGATTTTTGTTGTTTTTTGAATTCTGTTTCTATGTCACTCTCTTTTGGTCGCTCATATACTTCAACACTCTCTAGATCACATTTTTCGTTTCTCGCTCTCTAGATCACATTTTTGTAGTCACTCACATGCTTGCGCACTCTCTAGATAACTATTTTCGTCGTTCACTGTCGTCCTTTGCTTTCTTGTTCACTCTTTTGGTCATTCCCATACACGACATTCTTTTGGTCACTCACTCACCTGCTTGCGCAATGTTTTGGTCATTCACATGCTTGCGCACTCCCTAGTTCACCCTTTTGGTCATTCACTCTGACCTGGTTCCTCATTCTCTAGGTAACTCTTTCGGCCATTCCCATGTTTTGGTCACTCACATGGTTGGGCACTTTCTAAGTCACTCCTTTGGTCACACACTGACTTTGTCTCTCGCTCTCTACGACATTCTTTTGGTTGCTAACATACTTGCGAAATTTTTTGGTTACTCTCATGCAGCCGCGGATCCAGAGCAATAAATGTCCCGTATTTGACGGGACAAAAACCATTATTTTTCACTGTATTTCTGGCTCTTGGGATGGCGTACAATCATCCCTCTGAATTCGCGCCTATTCACATGCTCAGGGCCGTAAGTAAGAGTTTTGCCGCCCGGGGCAAACATTATAGTGCCGCCTCCACAACTTCAAAATGCGATGATTTTATAACACACACACGGTGTTCTTTGTTCCTACCTAAAACTGCCGCCCCCCCTAAATTCTGTGTCCCTGGGCAGTTACCCCCCCTAGTTCTGGCCCTGCACATGCTTGCGCATAGTTTTGGTCACTCACATGCTTAAGCACAGTTTTGGTCCCTCACATGCTTGCACGCTTTTTCGGTCACTCGCATACTCGCACCCCCCCCCCCGAGCCGAGACCATGCTGCATTTTTGAATTGAAAAAAAACGTAAACTCCTCTCCTCCCCCCCCCCCCCCCCCATGAAAAAATCCCGCGCAAGCTTCTGCCCATGATCAACTCTACATCATACATGCGCAACCTTTAGCACGGGGCATCTGATGTGGCCTGTGACCTCAAACCTAATTTTGTAAAAATGAACTAAGTGACACACATAAACAGGCCACTTAAGTGACGAGCGGCACACATTTCCAGATCACTTGCTTGACCTCTGGCACGGTTCCAGACCACTCAAGTGGCCCGCGGCATATTTACAGATCAATTAAGGGATCCGCGGTGCAATTCCACATCACTTAAATGAACCTCACCCCCGGTACATTCCCAGATCACTTGGATGACTTGCGATCAGGTTCCAGAGCAGTTATGTCACATTTAGTGGCCTACAGAAGCTGTAGTTCACAAAATGTGACCCACGGCACATTTACAGATGACTTAAGTGGCCAGCTGCCCTGTCCCAGATCACTTAATTAATTTGCCCGCAACCCGTTTTAAATCAATGAAGTGGCCCGCACATTGCAAGGTTGAGCAACCTTGATTTACATCGTTGATGGTATAATTCGATACAGTCGAATCCCGTTACAACGAACTCCAAGAGACCGGAGAAATCACTTCGTTATAGAGGAATTTCAGATTTTTGCATTGTTCCTATGTAAACGTATCTGGGGGGGGGGGGGGGTTAGAAAAACGTCAAAAGGAGATTTTCGCTATAACGGTATTCGACTGTATATATATATATATATGTTGATCTATATTAGACAACGTGACTACTACTTTGTATGCATTTTTGTTCTAATTAGAACCAAACAAACAGGCACCCTTTTTTTTCGGCTTCGTACCAGAGACACTTACTTTGTTATTCAGTTTTTTCCCCCTCTGCTCTGGTTAAGTTTTTGGCAGATCGGGTGCCGCTTTTTGCGGCTCTTTAAGTGCCTCTCTCCGTGACTCCCCCCCCCCCCTTCTCTCATTTGGGGGGGAAAAAATGTTGTACAAAGAGTTCTTTTGTCTTTAGAGTGAAAATCGTCTTCTTCCAGTCCAGTCTTAAGGTTTGGAAATGAGACGTGAAATGCCTCGTCGACGTCGAAACTCAACCCCAGACGCTTCTTCTTAACCCCCCCCCCCCCGTTCTTTTTTACCATGTTTACCATGTTGTGTGAATCATGGAGCCTCAGATGTTACATAAGAGCCTTAAAATACATACACAGTAACGGATTGAGTCCTCTTCTTAGTAAAAGAACCAGTAGCTAACGCGTTACGCTCGGTTTAAGTACGACGTGTGAAGGGACAAAATCACTATATAGATGGCGCGAAATTACTTCTCTCTGCCAATCACCTTCGTTTCCGGCTGGATTAATTAATTACTCCACGTCGTCTTTTGTATGCGCGATCGACCGAACCATTCTCGGCGTGAATTTTCGGTTCTGGTACAAAAAGTAGCCTATGGACTACACCAGGGTTATAAAACCTTTTGAGTCAACTACTTCACCAAACACCAACTCCGGCCATATCGCTATATTGCAATTTACTGCCATTAATGAGACGGGTTGGAAATGAAGACGCTGTCTACTTTCTTTCTTTCAAACTGAGCGCAAACTGAGGTCTATCAGCACCAATGGGCGATTTGCTACTTAGTGAATTGTGCCGGAAGCAGTGATGGTAACCTCTTCCAGCAAAATTTCCCAACTTTTCTCCGATTTTTGAATTCGAATATCTCCGCGATTTTGCTGGCCTCAGAATAGACAGGGCAGGAACTTCCTAATTAGAAATAAGAAGACAAGGGGACTGCATAAAAATTTATATTTGTTTTATTTTGTAACGCACTGTATTTTCACTCTCAAAACCAGTACAAAATAGTTTCTGAACACATTCCGATCATTTTTTAAATTGGAACCATACCTCTATGATGGACGGTTCATGAGTCAAAGGCCGCATTAGCACTTACAGGACACCCTGTATATATAGGTTAGACACAAATATACTCACCTCGCGTATTTGTCAAACATAATTTTTTTTGGTGAGTTGCATTTTGACTTGCAGCGCCCATCATTTTCCGTGACTGGCAATTTTTCAGCAATTTAGTGATAGTTGGCAACTTTAATTGCTTTGACAACTTTTTTGGCTGTAATTGATAACTTTATTTGCCTTGCATAAATTTTTTTTGGCTGCGATTGTCAACTTTCCTTGAAATCGACAATTTCTTTGGCTGCAACTGGCTAACTTTACTTGCCTTTGAGAATTTTTGCAGCTGTAGCTGACAACTTTACATGACTTTGACATATATATATATGTATATAGTGGATCCCGCTTATAATGTTTTTCAAAAAATCGCCATGAAAAAACGTTGTAAGCGAGAAAACGCTTTAAACGGGAAATCTTAATGAGAATTTGTTAGAGTTAGAACCACGAAAATAAGTTGTACTAAGCGGGAAAACGTTCTAAGTGGTAACGTTAAAAGCGGGACCAACTGTATATATGTTACGGTAATGTGAGAAATCGGTTATTATGCCTAATAACCGAATTTATCATACTTACCGTAACATTATATCCCTACGTATGTTTATAAGTTGTTGAGGGTGTGAGAGGTATCGAGAAGCAGATCCAGAAAAAAAAACGGGATTTGCTCCGGGTTCTCGTGGATTTCCAGGAGGGCTTATATATTTTCCTTGTGTTCCAGGACGAAGCTCCCGTTTTCTTCCCCCTCTCTACCCTCCCTCCTCACGTATACCCCCACCCGGTTCTTTTTCCCAGACAATGACAAATTACCGGGGATTTGGGGCTGCATTAAACCGACTGCCATGCTTACGTTTTCCCGTTTTTTTTCCCTTCCAGATCTGGGTTGTCGCAATCAGTTTAAATCGCCAAAAACACGATTAATTGCCAATTCCTTTTTTTTAAAAAAAAGAGCAAATTAATTATACTTCTGATGGCGTATTTTGTGATTAATTCTTCGATTGGTTAATTAATTTATTAACTTGAAATAGGCGGTACATTTGAAAACGTCTGGAATCCATTTTGGATTTTTTTCCCCATCCATTCTGGAATTATTTCTATCCTAAATTCTGAATTTTCATTCATTCTGTGCATTCTTGTAATACCATGTCATTTCGGATACTGACTTTTCTTTAAAATTACTGTACACCAAAACATGGCTGAAATGGTACTGAAACGTACCTTTGGGGGCTGATGATGGCTGGTTAACAACCGAAATTATTGTCAAAGGCATGTAAAGTTGCAATTTGCAGCCAAAATCGTTGTCAAAGGCAAGTGAAGTTAACAGCTACAGTAGAAAAAAATTCTCACAGGCAAAAAAATGCAAATACAAACACAAAGGTCACAACAAGTAAATTGCCCAATGAGGTGGTGGCTATAAAAAGATTCCCATAAAAAATATGGATGCCAAATATAACCAAAAGTTTCCGGTTACAGACGAAAAAATTCTCAAAGGCAAGTAAAGTTGCCAGTTACAGCGAATTTTTTTTTCCATAAAGGTAAGTGAAGTTACCAGTTACAATCGAAATAATTGTCACAAAAGGCATGTAAAATTGTTAGTTACAGCCAAAAACACTGTCGAAGGCAATTGAAGTTGTCAGCCACCGCCGTAAAAATTCTCAAAGGTAAGGAAAAGGAAATACAAACACAAAGGCCACAACAGTTAAATTGTCCAATGAGGCGGCTGTAAAAAGATTCCCAAAAATATATAGATGTCTAATATAACCAAGAGTTGCCGATTACAGCCAAAAAAAAGTGTCAAAGGCAAGTAAAGTTGCCAGTTGCAGCTAAAACAAATGTCGAAGGGAAGAAAAGTTGCCAATTACAGCAAAAAAATTGTCAAAGGTAAGTGAAATTACCAACTATCACTAAAATTGCTGAAAAATCGCCAGTCACGGAAAACGATGGGTACCCTACTGCCAAGTCAAGATATAATTCACTAAAAAGAGTTTGACATGTATGTGAGATGGATATATATTTATATGACTGGCCTATTGTTAATTATGATAGATTAATAAATATCATAATATAATTAATAATCCATGAAAATAATCTCAATTCTTGATTTAAAAAATTCAACTGAGCCTTGTTGAAATAAGGGGAAAAACGGGACATTTTGTAAAAATGTTGGTACAGCCAAAATTACGGGAATATCCCGTAAAATACAGTTTATATGTGGCCACTCTCTATATCCACGTTTCTAGTGGCAGAAATACCGGATATCAGGCCCGCGGACTGAAAAGGTTGTGCACCCCTGGCCTAGGGCTCCCTATACAAAATTAAACGTACTTCTAATGACTTATTTTGTGATTGATTCTTCGATTGGTTAATGAATTTACAGGTATAACTCGAAGTAGGCTGTATATTTGAAAATATTTTCTTTTTATGGAAAATAACATGAAAATGAGTAATTTAGTTTTTTTACGTATATTATTAATTACGAAAGAATTTTAATTAATTTTTTTCTCTATTTTTCAGATGTCTCGACTTACGGTAAGAATATATTTCAATTTATTCATTTATTTAAAAACCAATATGTTTCTTGTATTGTTGCTCAGTCTTTCATGGTTTGATGGTGAAATACAGTCAAACATACACACACACACACTCACTCACACTCTGTTATAATGACATTGCAGATTCCACGAAATTTGGTCGTTATAACCGAGGCTGACATTTTCAAGACCTTTTGACGAAAAATGTAATCAGGCGAAATGAAAAATATATACTGAGCATGAAGTGTTATTTCATTTCATCAAATTATGTTGACCATATTTGATCGAGAAAAATGCGGGAAATGCGTGTGTGGAGATAATTCATACGCGACATACTTGATTCTCACCAAACATGTGGCCAATAGTCGGTGAAATCGCCAAATATTGCTTATGAGTCACCCATGGCGAGAAATACATTGCTACAGCAAGTCTGCTAAAATGCATTTTACGGTGGAAAATTGAACATGATCCAATATGTGAGATGAAAATTTATAATACACGTGCTCAACCCCATGCACCACGATTTCAAACTTAATTTTGTAAAAAAATGGACTAAATAGCACAGTCCCAGATCACTTGAGTGTCCTGCGGCACAGTTCCAAATCCCTCAAGCGGCAAACGACATATTTTCAGAACACTTGAGGGACCCTTGCAGTTCCACATCACTGAAGCGGAGCACAACACGTTTTCAGATAACTTTAGTATCTCACGGCACATTTACAGATCTCAAGTAACTTGTGGTGCTGTTCCAGATCACTTAGTGGCCCGCGACACGTTTTCAAATCAATGAAATGGCCCGCACTCTCCTAAAGGTTGAACACCTAAGGTCTAATTATTTATTTGAACCCATAATACCCATAAACAATAAGTTTTCATTTAACAAATTTCATCATTTCCCATTCCCAGATCATTTAATTAATGATCATTTAAGTGGCCCGTGGCCCATTTATAGATCACTTGAAGGACCTCTGGGGCTGTTTTAGATCACTTAAGTCTTCCTCGATACATTCCCAGATCAGTTGAGTTACCCACGACGTATTTCAAATCACTTGAGTGAACAGCGTCGCAGTTCCAGATCAATTAAGTGGTTTTTACATGAATTTACAGTACGTTTTTACATGAATGAAGTAGCCCGCACTGCCTAGGTCGAACACACTTGCTGTCTTTGGAAATCAGCCCAGACGCCCAATTAGCGACGAGGTGTCGTTACAACCGAAGTCGTGATCAGGGCTGCCCTTACCAGACGCGGGGCCAAGAGCGTCTCAACAGTTTCGGGGGCACCAAATATTTTTAGACACCCACCTTTGCCCCCGATTTTATATATTCTTTAGGGTAGGAAAATTGTCATATATTAATTCAGAATGGACAAGAATCCTGAAAAATATCAATACAAAAAAATTTATACACATAATTAAACCTAAATTAACACAAAAATTGATGCAAATAAAAAAATTTCAGAATTAACTTTATAAAAAAAAAATTCCAAAATTGATGAAATTTCGGAATTAGTGCAAGAATTATTTTAAGAATTTGTGAAAGCCTCCAGAGTAATTTACCGTGAGTACGGGACCTCACAAAACAGAGGGGGGGCCCAGTGCGACCGCACCAGTCATAGACCCCTAAAGGGCGGCTCTAGTCGTTATAACCGAGTTTGACCGTATTTCTGGTTCGTTTTTCTTTTAAAGATTTTTGGAAACATTCTTTCCACGCGTGGGGAAGGTAAAATATGCGAACAATGTATTATGCAAATCAGCAAATTCCTCTTTTTATGGTATATTCGTGCTTGCTCTTCAGCCAATGATGATGCTTTGAAGCGCGTTAAATGAGGGGCAAAGCGGGAGAGAGCGAGAGAGTCATTCCGTCCAAAAACCTACTTAATTGGGTCCCAGGAGAGGTGGAGCCTGGGATCGCAATCCATGGATTCGATCCTCTTTTTCCTTAGCTTGTATGTTGCATGTATCGTTTGAGAGAATCCCCCCCTTCACTCTCCAGAAGAATCTCCGGTTTCCGTGTTTTGTTGTTGTTGCTGCTGATTCTCCCGGACCAAGCCAAGAACGTGGCGGTGGTGTGGTAGTGTGGTATTCCTTTTATTTCCAGTTCAGGAATTAGTGGCCAGTAGTAAAGGATAAAGGTTTGCGTTTTGGGTAAGGAACAGACCAGACCTGGCAGAAGGGAGGGGGGAGGGGCTGTTCCGGGACTGAGGGTTTTTTTTATTTTATTTTTCCAACGTCCCAGTGGTCATTACGGGACTACAGATTTGTCTGCTTTTCCCCGCGATTAGGGGGAAAAGTGTGGTTTTTCGTCTGGTAGTTGTGTTTGGGAAATCGTTGATGATGGCCTGGGCTTGGGCCTGGCTTTTCTTTTACTCTTGCCCAATTACGTTCATATATTTAGTCTCCCTCTCTCGTTAACTTGGACTGGGAATATCCAAGTACAGAGAGTTCAATTTTAAAATTATACTACAGGTGAATATACGTACGTCTGGGCCAGACTTGGGCAGGTGCGAAGCGTGCTGGCCAGAGCCGCCCTTACGGGGGTGCGACAGGTGCCGTCACACCGAGTCCCATGTTCTGGGCAGCCATGTGCTTACGGTAGAAATAATTTCTTTCATAGATTCTGAATCTTCATCAACTCATGAATTATGTATTTTCATCTAGAAAGAAATGATTCTGGAATTAATTCTTTCTTTCATAAATTCTGAATTTCCATCAATTCTGGAATTGTGGATTTTCATCAGTTATTCTAAGTTATATTTAAATTATCAAAATTATTTCATTTATTCAGAATTTTCATGGGTGCTGGAATTATTTTTCATGTATTATTCTGAATTGTTATGGATGTTGACATTATCTCTTTCATGTATTCTGAATTTTCATGGGTGTGTTAGAATTATTTCTTCCATTTGTTCTGAAATTTTTTGAATTTATGATTCTCCTACCCACAGAATATATAAAATCGGAGCTAAGGGGCAAAATTTTTGAGATGCCTATGGCCCCGCTATTAATTTCAGACCGGGCTGTGCGTTTGGTAAGGGCAGTGGCCCTGCTGCTGGCAAAATTTTTGAACATTTCCCGAACAAGCCAGAACTGTGGCGAAACATTTTTGAACATGTTCAGCAACATTGTTCCTAGTCTGGACGAGAAACTTCACGTTTTCATAGATGCAAAGGATCCCGCTTATAACGTTTTTCAAAAAACTGTCATAAAAAATGAAAACGTTGTGAGCAGGAAAACGCTTTAAACGGGCAATTGACAATTACTAAGAGTTTGGACAACAAAAAAATAAGTCGTACTAAGCGGGAAAACGCTCTAAATCGGAACGTTATAAGCGGGATCGACTATATTAAGTGCGGTACAACCTTAAATTGAACGTTTGTGATATCGCAAATTTCTAGTTTGGATGAAAAGAACCTTGCTGTGAGACAAGAATCCTATTCTGGAGTAGACAATTCTTTCCGGACTGGTTGGATTTCTTTCAGGAATGTCCCACTGATGCTCTTCGTGCCACACTGTGTACTTCTATTTTTTTGGTTCCCTGGGTATACATACATTCCTTTATTCTCTTTCCCACCTCGGCTATATTTTCCCCCGTCAGTTTCTTGGAGTGTTTACCCACAGTTCTTCAAGGTCAACAGTATTTTTCCGCGCCTATCAGAAAAAGAACTCTTTCGGTTCATGTTTTTCAATGTAAATTGAACTCTTTCATGCTCTTATTTTTCCCCGATAAACCGAAAAATGTAAAGATTCTAACCGTAAAAATTCTAGAAAAATTCTGATCGACTCTGGAGCAGCGTGTCTAAACCTTTCCGAATCCAAGGACCAGTAAAATGCCTAAAACAAGTCAACGGACCACAAAACTACAACGGGCTTGTCTCCCGTATTTAACGGTGCTGTTGGAATAGCCCGATTTATTAATGCTATATTACATGCAGTTTTATACAATTTTATACAGTTGTCCCGTTTCTTTTTTTAATGAAGCTTATTTAAATTTGGAACGCTTACTAAACTCGTGAATGAAGATGGTTTTTATAGCTTATAAACCATATTTTGATAAGTATGGCTATGGAACTGTATTTGAATTCACAGTAATTTCCAGTAATCTTACATTTCCTAATCATTTGTAATTTTTCAGCAATTTTAGCAACAATTGTTTGAGTTCGCCGACTTATGGCTAAGTTTTTGGTGACATTTGATGATGTCCCGTATTTTGCCGTATTTAAGATATCCTTCCCGCGTCAAATCAAAACGAGGGCTGGAAGTTGCTGGTCGTCCCGTGTTTACGGGACTCAAGTGCGTACGTAGTAGACGAAAAGTGCATTGCAATATTTTTTCAGAAATTATTGGGGGATTCAGCCCCCTTAAAAAATTTATTGGGAGGCTCTCTCAAATGGCCTCAGCCCTTAGGTTCCAGCACCTATGCCTGGGGTGACCACGGATATAGATGTCTCACCTTCATTTCCCACCCTACTCCACTGGTTTGAAATTACCGTATGCCGATACGAGTTGAGTGCAGTGAAGTAGTAGTCAAATTCGGTTGTAACGACACCTCAGTTATAACGTCATTAATTAGTAGTATTGGCTGATCTCCATGAAGAATAATGTGTTTTAGTAAATTTTACTTATAACGTCGATGAAAATACCACGAACTAGGATATGACGACACATTTTTCGTCGTTTAATGGCGTTTCTGATACCTAACGATGGAAAAAAGGATTTTTAAGAAATTTGGGGGTGCTCTCTGATGTGCTCCTAATTAACATGACCCGTATACGGGACATTACTGTATTTTTCCGTAATTTCGCCTTTCCCGACATTTTCCGTTACAAGAATGTCCCGTTTCAGCTGGTTTTTTTGGACCAAATTTATTATAATTTATCAATCATTACTAGATATGATATATATATCACATCCATATATTTGTTATGGCCATCTTTTTCTCAGCACGCAATTTATAAGTTGTGTAACATGACTTTATATTCATTTCACTTAATATTAATATTCTTTCCATGTTAATCCTTTCCCCACCCCCGTGAAATACATTTTAAATCACTGCTTGTCTTCTAGTACTGTATTTCTCGCCAAGGGTTAGTCGTTAGCCATATTTGGCGATTTCTTTGGCAGTTGGTAATATTTTCAGCGAAAGAATCGGAGATATCTCGTATTTATGACCCGTTTTTTCTCTCGATCAAATATGGTCATCCTAGTTAGGACCGTAACTAGGATTTGAGCCGCCCGGGGCAAACATGATTTGGCTGCCCCCCCCCCCCCCACATGATAATTTTATAACACAGTGTTCTTTGTTCCCACCTAAAACTGCCGCCCCCTAAATTTTTCCCCCTGGGGCAGTTGCCCCCCTTCCCTCTAGTTCCGGTCGTGACCCTAGTCATAATGAAGTAACAGCTTATTGCACAGCATTTGACTGCATCTGATTATATCTTTTTACGAAAAAAGGTCCCGGAAACAGCAACTTCGTGTGTAACGACACGTCGTTTATGTGAAATTTACTGCGTGACCAGGATTCTACTACAAGACGTTCTTGAATTTTCACATATTTTTTGCCTTTCCGAAATTCCGACCCACAAAAATTATCTCATTTTTTAAACGAAGCTTATTTGAATTCATAATCTGTACTAAAATCGATAATGAAGATAGCTTGGCCCTCGATGTCATTTTATGTGGCCCGCGACGGCAAACTTAATTTTGTAAAAATGAACTAAGTGACAGGTAAACATCTTAAGTGACCCGTGGCAAAGTTCCAGATCCCTCAAGCTACATGCTAAACATTTTCCGATTACTTAAATGGCCTACGATGCTGTTCCAGATCACCGAAGTGTCCCACAGCACATGTCCAGATCATTTAAATGACCCATGGCATTGTTCCACATCATTGAAGTGGCCCCCGGCTCATTCCCAGATCACTTGGGTGACCTGCAGTCAAATTCCAAAGCATTTAAAAGATCCACGGCAAATTTCCAGTTCACTTAAGTGATGTCGCGAATCGGCGAGTGATAATAATGTGGATACTCCAGCAGGCCTTGCGATGGCCAACCATTTGTACGTCAGGTGCAAATCTTTTTGTTGTCAGTAAAGAGACCTGGGAAATTGCGGTACCGGGTCGCGGAAGGGGGTGTAGACAGGGGTGCCAGCGGCCGGTATTTGGGCCTGTGGGCCCCGCGGTATGGTTCCACATCACTTAAGTGGCCCCATGCGCATTCTCAAATCATTTGGGTGAGCTGCGGTCAGATTCCAGAGCATTTAAGGGGGGTCTGCGGCACATTTCCATATCAATTAGTGACCCGCTTCACGTTAACAGATCACTTAAGTGACCTGCTGCCCTGTCTCAGATCACTTATTAAGAAGCCCGCGAGACGTTTTCAAACCAATGAAGTGGTGCGCACTCTCCTGAAGGTTGAGCACCCTTGGTGTAAAAGGAAAGAGAAAGTATGTAATACACACACACGATAATGAGAGGAAACCATAGATGGCACCAGCAATATCAAAATTGAAATAATTTCACGTTGGAATAATAATTATCGAGCTTGTTCTGTATTAACCGCCTGAGGGGAGGGAGAGGGGGGGGGGTTCCCCGCAAAGCTAATAAAGTGCGCGTAAAACCGGTTATTATCCAATAAATTCGCGATAAAAATCCATTAGCCTGTAACGACCTTAAATTACTCTTTTTGAGTTATCATGTTATGCACGCACTGTACTTAGATAACATTGGGAAATGATAGTTTATCACGAATGTGCTGCGTGGATGGCATCGTCTTAAGCACACGTGATGTGTGATCACTGATTATTACGCTTATTATTATTATTATGAAAAGGCGATCTCTCCTTTTATGATTGTCGCACACACACACACACACTAATAGGAACCAGTTTGAAATTTTTCGGTAGTTATTTTGTTCGACTTGGAAATCCAACTCGTGGCATCGAGATGTGTTTGTCCACCATTAAAAATCCAGTTGTCGTTAATTGAGATGATTTTCTTATGAGCCGGGATCACACTCTATAAAAGTTTTATAAAAGAATCTTTTATCAAACTTTAGTAATGCCACCCCGGCCTTAAAAAGGATTATAATATACAGTCAAACTCGGTTGTAATTAGGGCTCGGATTTTTATGACGCGTCATATTTTGGGCATTTTCGAGCTATTGGTCATATTTCAATTATTTTTGAGCGATCGGTCACATTTTAGGAATTTTCAAGCAGTAATATAGTATGGCCGGGATTACACTATAAAATTTTGATAAAATACTTTTCATGAAACTTGGAAAAAAAAAACCAGCCTGTTGACTACATTCGCTGGAATGTAACCGATACGCTTATTGGTTTCATTTTAAGTTCTATGAAGGAACTGTTATCAAACTTTTATAGTGTAATCCCGGGCTTATACAGTAGAATCTCAATAATCCAAGGTGAACAAGATTGTTTCCTCCATGTTGTGGACTTTAATTCTATGAATTTCTTCTGAAAAGCCATAAGAACGTAGCTAAAATGGTTAAAAATGTGTCGTTATATATCCGCGGTCGTCACGTTTTCACTGACTCTATAAAAGCAGGGTTCATTAGCATTATTTTCTACGGCATACAGGCCTATAGTAAAAAGTACCGACACCTATAGTAAAAAGTACCGACACCTATAGTAAAAAGTCTCCGCGCGAAATTCGTGACGTCACTGACGTCGTCCATTCGTAGCACGTGTAACAGGTGCACCCGCACAGAGCCCACTTGGAAGGGTGGTCCAGGATGGGCGTAAATGGGCCCAAAAAAGGGCCAGAAGGGGCCTAAATTCAAATTCTTGCACAGGGCACAGGAATGGCCAGCTGCGGCCATTCAAAAAAAAGGTGAAGATTTCGCATACGTCGGCCTGCTTTATTCAATGGTTACAGGTGAAATGGACGACTTCAATGACGTCAAAGCTTCGCGCGGAGGCTTTCTGCTGTAGAAGGTGTTGGTTCGATCCATGGCCCGTGACGTCAAACCTAATTTTGTAAAAATGAACTAAGTAGAACATTCCCAGATCGGCTTACTGACCCGCAGTGAATTTCCAGATCGTTTGAGTGACCCATGGCACAGTTCCAGATCACCGCGGCATGTTCCAGATCACTCAAGGGGCTCGCATCGCATTTTTAGATCACACAAGTGTCCCACGGCACAGTTAAAGAGCACTGGATTGACCCCTTGCACAGTTCCAGAGCACTGTAGTGACCCGCAACATGTTTACAGATCAACGTGGCACAGTTCTAGAGCCCTTACGTGATCTGTAGATACGCTTAAGTAACCTGCGCGGCGCTGTTCCAGATCACTTAACTTAGTAGCCCGCGACACGTTTTCAAATCAGCGAAGTGGCCCTCACTCTCCTAAAGACTGAATGCTTTTGTGCGAATCAGTCGCAGCCGCCACTTAATGTCGTTATAGCTAAGGTGTCGTTACAACTGAGACCGTTATATCCGAGTTTCACTGAATATTTTTTTTTAACGGCCCTGTAAAAATGCCCATCGGGGGAATCCGTGTGAGGATTCGCGGGATTAAAAGCCTCGTGTTACGGTTGCGTGTGGATGGCGATTTCTCCGTTCCAACGATTAGCAAAAAGTGGCATTCTCCGAATTTTTTGTATTCTTTGGCGTTTTTATAATCATCAAATTTTTTTTTTATACATATTCTCGAAATATAAATTTCATTCTGAATTTAAAAAAAAAAAAATTTAAATTATTGTTTCTTTTTAAGGAAAAATATTATGGTTTTTAAAAAGCATGTAACTATAAAGGGTGCTTAACCTCCACGGAATTACGGGCCACTCAGTTAAGTGATCTGGCACAGGACAGGAGTCGCTTAAGTGATTGGTAAATGTGCCGCGGGTCGCTTCAGTGATCTGGAAGTGTGATGTGGGGAAAAGTGTGCGACAGGGGGGTCGCACAGGGGCCCTCACTTACGGCAATTCAAAATTTTCATAAATTCTGTATTTTCATCATTTCTGAAATTATTTCTCTCATTTATTCTGAGTTTTAATCAACTCTGGAATTAATTCTGAATTTTTATGGGAACTGGAATTATTTCTTTCATTTATTTTGAATTTTCATCGGTGCTGGAATTATCTCTGTTGATTATCTTTCTTATTTTAAATTAATTGATTCTGTACTTTCATTAGTTCTCAGACAATTTCTTTCATTGGGTCCTAATTTTAGTTGGTTTCTGGAATTATTTCTTGCACTAATTTAAAATTTTCTTTATTTCGACATTTTCATTAATATTTTTTTTTCCTGTTAATTTGCATTTAATTGTGTCTATATTTTTTTGTTTAGATATTTTTCAGCATTCCTGTGTTTTTAACAATAACATATGAATTTCTGGATGCTGCTTTTCCCACGGAATAAATAAAATCGAGACTTACGGGCACCCGATAATATTTTCGCGTCTGGTAAAGGCAGCCCTGAGTATTTATAAAAGTTAGGACAACGAAAATAAGTCTTACTAAGCGGGAAAACGTTGTAAATGGTAACACTATAAAGCAGGAGATCCACTAAGTTTTTTACTTCTATTTTCCGGAATTTAATTATCTCAGATACAATATATAAGCCCCCCCCCCCCTAAAAATCTTAAAATTCCAGTTTTCTCATATGTTTTAATACAGAAAAAGCACATAAACATAATGGAGGAAACACAAAAATTTGTGGAATTTCAGGCTTTTGCTTTTGGAGTGCATGAAGATTTTAGCATCTTGGCATGGATCCAATTGAGGTTGTGTCTGTATGTGTTGGAGAGAGAGAAAGAGAGTGTGAGGGCAAGGCTTACACACATTGGGCAAGGCTTCTTCCACCCGATCCTGGAGCATTGCTGGGGGTTGGTTGGTCGGTGCATGTTGCAAACAAGGTCCAGAACCAAGATCTTGGGAGAATGGTGAGGTATGGGAAGAGATAGGAAAAGAGAGAGAGAGCGAGAGAGCGGGAGGGAGGAAGATGGTTCGGAGCGCTGTGGTGGGTGGATAAGCTCCAAAGTTATACAGGTCTGTTGGACTGTAGATAGGCCTGCTACGGAGTTTGTGTCATTTATCATGCTCGAGTTGCAGATACAAGCTTCGTTACTATAGCGACGCTAACAAACGCTTTGTGTGTTTGCCCCACAGCCTCCCCGCGTACCATCCTTTACAACACGGGTGCGCAAGCTTTCCAGTCCATGGGCCAGAGATATGCAGTATTTCTGCCTGCTTCCAGAAACTTGTATGTAAAGAGTGACCATATCAGAGACGTTCTTAGGGGTGTGCGACAGGTGCGGTCGCACCGGGCCCCACGCTTTGTGAGGTCCCGCACTCACGGTAAATTATTAAAGCCTTTTAGCCAATTCTTAAATTTATTAAAAATTGCCACGTTTTCAAGACAAATAAATTCAATTGGTCGAATTGAATTTATTTGTCTTGAAAACGTGGCAATTTTTGTTAAATTAAAACCAGGCAAAGTTTCTCATTTTTGTGATAATTCTTAAATTATTTCATACGATATACGTTCTGAGTTTCCATCGATTCTGGAAGCATTTCTTTCATTGGTTCCGAATTTTCATTAATATTCTGGAATTATTTCTTCCGTTAATGCTGAATTTTCATTAATTCTGGAATTACAGTGCATACCACTTACAACGTTTTCCCGCTTTGTTGAACTGATTTTTGTATCCCCAGATATTGTTAATACTCATTGAGATTTCCCGTTTACGTTTTTTCATGACGGTTTTTTTTGAAAAACGTTATAAGTGGAATCGACCGTATTTCTTCCATTTTCTAATTCTGAATTTTCTTCAATTCCACCTTAATTTCTTTCATCAATTATGAATTGTTATCCATTCTGGGAAAATTACTTGTCTCACTTATTATTTATTTTATCAATTTTGAAATTACTTGTTTAATTGTGGTTCTGAACTTTCATGAATTCTAGAATTTTTTTCTTCCGTTTATTCTGCATTTTCATCAAGAAATAAATAATTCTGAAATTTTCTGAATCAATTTCTGGAATTATTTCTTTCATTTATTTTTCGTCATGTATAAAAGTATTTCTTGCATTTCATCTTAACTTTGATAGACGATGGAATTATTTCTTGCATTTATTCTGAATTTTTGATTTTAATATTCTGAATTTTTGATTTTAATATTCTGAATTTTTGATTTTAATATTCTGAATTTTCGATTCCCCTCTCCCATAGAATAAATGAAATTATGGACTAAGGGGCCCTGAAATTGTCAAGGCGTCTGGTAAGGTCGGCCTTGGGTATTGGTTAGAGTGGGTACCACAAAAGTAAGTCCTACTATCCGGGGAAACGTTCCAAGTGTGAACGTTATAAGCTGGATATTGTTGAAAATTTCTTTTGTGTAAAATGTTACTTTTGTGTGAGTGAGTGTGAGCCGCGGGGTGAGGGGGGGGGGTTCTGCATCATGACGTCATATTTGTGCAGTATAATAATAACAGCTACTATGTAGTACCTACTAGGGGTTTGGCCAGACAATTGCGCAGATTCAATGGAGCACCATTCCCAAGAGAGGATCCCTGCGCCATCAACAAGCTTTCCCAAGCGTCAGCTTACATCCTTTTCTCCCCTTTACTCGCCCTCTCACCCCTTCCCCCTTCGCCTATCTACTCTCCTCTCCCTCTTCCCCATCTCCTGACGCTAACCGTGACCACCGTCTCCGCGTCTTTTTTCCCCCCACCTCCTCCGACCCCGTGTTAAAAACCAGCCAATGGGCGTCTCACGGGGAGGGTCTTAGAGCACGTAAAGGCGGAGCCTGGACGGCGGGCGAGGTCAAAAAGTCACTTGATTGGCACCTATTGGTGCATATTAATTACCAAGGGGATGGTTCCGTCCCGTTAGACAAGCCCCCCCCCCCTCCACAAAAGGATTTTTCTCTGTTATTATTACACATATTTTTCTGTTAACACGGCATCCATCGTTTTTGAATAATGATAATAATCATAATAATAACTGTTTTCACCTTTTTTTTTTTCTAAACAATATATATATTTTCGTGATAATATTATATTCGCAATTTCTACGTCAAAAAATATGTACAGTGGATACCGCTTGTAACGTTTTTAAAAAAAACACTGTAAGCGGGAAAACGCGTTAAACGTGAAATATCCATGAGTATTAGGTGAAGTCGTACTAAAAGCGGGAAAACTTTCTACAGTAGGAACATTATTAGCCGGATCCACTGTAAATTGTTCTTTTTTAATAGATAATTCTATTTTATAAGCGGCAACAATTTAAATCGAGGGTGTCCAAGGACACTGCCTTCTTAGCGCATGGGCCCACCCGGGCACGACCCGGGGGCCTCGTAGAAATTAGAACCGGTTGAAATTTTAGAAAATTTGTCTGGTAGGGCCTCAAAAAAAATCACTTGGCCCGGGGGCCCATGATGCTCTTAAGACGGCCCTGTTCGAGGGAGAGAGCGGGCCACGTCATTGATTTGAAAACGTGTAGCGAGCTAATTTCGTGACCTGTAACAGCACCGCAGGTTAAGTGATCTTAAATGAGCCACGGGTTACTTAAGTGATATATGCCGCGGGTCACTTAAATGATCTGGAAATGTGCCACGGGCCGCTTGAGTGATCTGTAAATGGGCCATGGGTCACTTGAATGATCTGGGAATTTGACGCGGACCACTAGGTGATGTCACATTTCTTTACCTATTCCTATTAAAATTTTTTCTGCAATTTCTACGCTGAAAAATATTTTTTTTTAATGAGAATTTGATTTTACAAGCAGCAATTCCATGGCCAGCGGGCCAAATGTAAGCAGGGACCTCAAACTTAATTTTATAAAAATGAACGAAGCAACACATAAACAGATTCTTTAAGTGACCTGCGGGACATTTCCAGACCATCATTCAAGTGACCCGCGGCAAATTTACAGATCATTTGAATGACCCGCGCCACGTTTACATATCAATTAAGTGACCTGGGATACTGTTCTAGATCACTCAAGTCGCTCGGCGTACATTCTTACCTCACTTGAGTGACCCGCAACACATTCCCAGATCACTTAAGTGACCCTCGGCACAATTACAGATTACTTATGTGGCCCGCGACACGTTTCCAAATCAATGAAGTGGCCCACTAAAAGGTTGAGCATCCTTGCTTTAAATCAAGTGTATTCAACCATTAGGAAAGTGCGAGTCATTTCATTGATGTGGAAATGCGTCGTGGGCCACTTAAGTGTTCTGAAACAGTACCACAAATAACTTGAGTGATATATAAATTTGCCGTGGGATAGCCTACTAAAGTTATCTGAAAACGTGTTGAAGGCCGCCTCAGTGATGTGGAGCTGTACCGCGAGTCCATGAAGTGTTCTGGAAATGTGTTGTGGGCCGTTTGAGTGATTTAGAACTAGAATATGCCACGGGTCACTTAAGTGATCTGGAAATGTGCAGCGGGTCACTTGAGTAAGATGCAAATGTACAGCGGGCCACTTGAGTAAGCTGCAAATGTGCCATGGGCCACTTGAATGATCTGGCAATATCTCATGCGAATATTAACATGGGTATCTGTCTGGTATTTGAAGCTCAAGTTAAGTATGTCATGTCCCATTCAAGTGATGTTGAACTGCACCGCGGGCGACTCAAGCGTGAATTGTACCAGTAAGTTCATTTTTGCAAAATTGAGGTCGCGGACCACATCAGATGACTCCGAGGACCACGAGTTGAGCATGCATGCTTGAAACGGAAAATCTCAAGAATGTTATTAGGAACCACGAAAAAATGCCAAGTCGTACTAACGAAACGGGAGAACGTGGGAATGTGTTATGAGCCGGATCCCATTGTATTATAAAAATGATCAGATTTAATTTTACTTAATTTTTCTAGAGATATATTTAAATCTTTTTTGCCGTAATTACCATCCTTTCCCTCTTGTGTTGTTTTTTCTACATTTTACATGATAGAACGTTCAGTTTTGAGGGTTGCGGAAGTTCCGCTTTTACCGTAACGCGGGCCACTTATTCATTTGGAAATGTTCGTAGGCTGCTTGAGTGATCTGGAACTATGGCGCAGGTAACTTGAGTGATGCGGAACTGCACCGCGGGCCGTTAGGGTGCCCTGGAACTACCGCGGGCCGCTTAATTCACGTGGAAATGTGCCATGGGCCAATTGAGTAATCTGGAACTGTGCCGCGTGTAGCTTGAGTGATATAAAGCTGCACCACGAGCCGCTTAACTGCGCCGGAACTGTGCAGAAGAACGTTATAAGCTGGATCCACTGTATTATAAAAATGATCGCACAGATTTAATTTTATTTAAACTTTTCTTGAGACGTATTTAAATCTTTATTTACCGTTTCGAACAAGACTGAAAAATTTAATCTTAAAAAAAAAAAAATAATAATTCCCGTCCTTTTCCCTTTTGCTGTTCTTACTTACTTTTACGTGTTGGAACGTTCAGTTTTGGGGGTTCTGGGAGTTCCGCTCTTACCGATAAGGCAACTGGGAAACCTCGTTCCGGTAATTCAGTAGTACACCGAATGCCATCGCGCATACATATACACATGTACATGCTTTCCTACCTATCTTTTCTCCTGCGAAACAGCAATGGAAACGACCCTACGAAGTGGGGGGCGGGGGGGGGGTGGCAGTGGCAACCGAGAATTCCCGTGTCTCCTTCCTGAGGTTCTGTTCTGTATCCGTCGCCGAGTTTTCCCGAAAAGCCCCACACGCCAGAAACAGCCGCATTTATTCATGCATCCACCTCTGCTGGTTTTGATTGGATTATTCATACTCAATTGATCAAGCAATGTGGGTGCGCAGCGGTAACATCAGCCATGTTTGATGGGTGGATGGGGTGCCCGCCCTCCCTTTTCCCCAACTCGCGATTGTATAGACAAGTAACTGTAAGTAGAAGGGTTCGAATCACCTATGTACGTACGTACAAGTACGGAAATAGCCGGGGTTCGATCCTGTAGGGAACGATAATGGATGGGTTTTTTTTCTACTCCTCTCTCTCTCTCTCTCCTACAGATTATGCCGAAGGTTTAGTCACCTTCGTGTATGGTTGGTTCCTCCTGTGGATATTTCGAGAATGTGAAAATGGTTAAAATGACTAGGTACTTCAAAATAAATGGTACTTTTAAGTCCCGTTTCTTGTCGTGTTTTTAACCCATCCCCTTTTTTTCCCTCTTCCCCCATCTCAAGTAATAACGCATTGAGAGGAAAAATGCCATTCACATTTGCATGTTGGGAATGTCCCGCATTTACTATGGCGATAACGGAAAAAATTTGTGAAATTTCTCTTGTTTTCGTATCGAATTTTACTTTCCGAGTCCAAAATACAAATATTTTTGCTCAAGGTTGCACTTACCAGATTGGGGGAGGGGGGGAGCAATGCCAAAGTAATAGTTGAAATTACTATTCAGTTGAATAGTAATATTACAGATTCATGTTGAAAAATTGCCGAGGCCCGTGTAAGCTCCGATTTTATGTACAGTATTCTGTGGGAGAGGGGAATCGGCATCCGAAAATTCATACATTATTACAAAATAAAGTAAACACATTATTACAAAATACCCTGTTAAAAATTCATGGCACTGGTTCCCACTGCAACATCATCGTATTTTTTCCTCAAGCAAAGTTCATTCAAAATTATAGAGAATCATTTTTCAAGTGGGCAATGTGAGATCTTTCCCCCCCTCCCTTCTCTTTTTTTATTAACCCTTCAAACGGAGATGAGAAGATGTGTTCCATTGAGAAATCAGCTTTACAAAATATCTGGACTTGTCAATGCTAAAGTAAAACTTTTTTGAGTAGGCGAGATATCTCGTCAATGCAGCCGAGAGCGTTGAGTTTACAACGAAGTAAAACCAAAATTTTCAAATCCAGAAAAACTGCCTATAGAACCAGGACCATCCTAACGCATGGAGCTCATTTTTAAATTATAGGCGTGTTTCTCAAAGTGTATGTCAGGGCTCCTTGGGGCGCCGCCAACCTTTGTTGGGGGGGGGGGAGGTGCCACTGTGAGCTAATATTAATTTGCGTGCCTATTCTTGCTTTGAAGTGGTTCTTTTATAAATATATATAGAAATATATGCTGAGAACTATTTTGGGGAGACACAGATGAATCATAAAAATTTGGCAAGGGTGTCACAGGTGACAAAAGTTTGAGAGCCTCTATACCAAAGGTCTACAACCTTCCAGTCGCGAGCACTGCCTGTACTCATCAAAAGAAGAGCACGCTTACAATTTAACATAACGAATGCATCAAATGACGATGATTTCAATCCTTGAATGCAATTCCTCCAAGGTGTTAAATTGCAATGTTGATCTCATGTGCTCGCGAGCACGAAATCGGACACGAGCATCGAGCACTCTGGGTACTTCAGGGAGCACCGTGGTGCTCGCGAGCAATGGGCTGAAGATGCCTGCTCTATACTATAGTCTACTAAAGGCTAAGTTACCCTGAGGATGAAGGTCTAATTTTTATTTGAACAAATAATGATAATATTACTAATATCAATTGCAACAATTGAATAATGTTTCATTAAGTTAGAATAAAAATTATTAAATCTGCCAGCGGAACACCTGCGAACACGCGGACAATAGGTTGGGAAACATCGCTGCTCTATCCAACCAATAAAGTGAAACAAAAATCGATCGCTGAAAAATGCCATAAAAAAACCCTTCAATTTTTAACCCAGGATACTAATGACGGCTTAAAAGAAAGAAAAGGGGGAGCCACGCCCCTCTAGGTGCCTATAAGCACCCTCCACGTCACTGGTTGGCACATAGAGTACAGGAAACTTTTTATTTTTATGTACAATTTTTTTCCCCTTGTCTAGTGGAAGTTGTCATGGCCGTGTCAGCTGGAATGGTATCCCTATTGTTCCATGTGGTCACTGCGCCCCTAATTGCCGCGTGACCTGTCAGTTCATTCTGTGTACGTGGATGGATCCCTCCTTTTTTTGTACATTCTTTTTTCCCACGTACATATATTGTTATTATTCTTGCAGAGGCAGACACTTCGTTAGCTTGTACGTGGGGTGTGTCAATCACACACACACACCAACTACTACTCCACCCACCTGACCACCATTTTTTGGGGCATGTGAATAGCTGGAACCTCCGTCCAAATGCTCCCTATAAACCTGGGGGAGAGAGAGGTATAAATTTTTTATGTCGTCAAGGGACCCTCCCCCCCCCCCTCTTCTGGCACAGAGAGAGAGAGAGAGAGGATTTTTAATGGACAAAAGCTGTCCATGATGGCAATTGAATTTCCCTTACGATCGTGCTCGTGGCTTGGCGAGTTTTTCACAAGCCCTTAAAAATATACTACCATATACCTTCCTGTTTTTTTTTACACACATTACTTGTGTGTATATCACCTTCCCCCTTCGCCATTTTCGAAATCTGTAAAAGGACAGTTTAGTACATTGTTAAAAATACGAAAGAGAGATGGACTGGGTACGAGTTTTAAATTGACGCACACACATCGTACCTAGGGAGGGTGAAGAGGTTGATATTTCTTTTCACTATAAAAGCCACTTGTCGACCGATTCCCTCGCAAAAACTGGAATTTTACACCCCTCGTTGGGATCCCCGTGGTCTTCCCAGCTTTCTTGTCGAATCAGTACTAAAAAGGAAAAGGTCTCCCAAGGTGACGTCTTCTAAAAGTTTTGAGAAAATTACCATTCTGATTCTACTTATTTGTATATGCGCAAAAATATTAAAAAATCCGGCGGAATTATTATAGGTCACTCAAAAAATTGTAAATATATTATGAATTCCAGTAGAGGCCAAGAACAAATTTAAAAACCCTCAACCCTAGAGTGTTAGAGTGAGCTCATTCAAACAACACATAATGAAGTACAGAACAGACAAAGAAAGAGACCAGAAAAGAGAGAAATGACTAGTTTATATAGAACATAGAAGCGCTGGTGGAAAGAAAGGAAAAGAGAGTGAAAAAAAAAAAAGTTTTTTTATATATAGATATCGCCAATAAAAAAAAAGCGCAAGAGGTGATGAGTAGCCAACTGTTACCATAAATTTTTCATAATTTAATAATTGCATTCCGCCTATAATGTTTTTTGTTTTTATCTGTTTCTGGGTGAGATGGATGTACTTAAATTTTTCATAATTTTTTGAGGCCAACAACTTGGGACCTTTTCGTTGTTAGTGCATTTGATAATTTTTGTCGCACCGCTGTCATTATTCTGCAAACGAGAGTTAATTAGACCGGGACCTATAATTTATTGTCGATTCCAAACGCGTCTTTTATATATATATATGTAAGCCTACTCACCGAAAGATTAGTGCTCTAAACCCTCGATGTGGGATTCCCTGCTGTAGTAATATTTTTGTCATGTCGCCGTATCTGTTGTACCCTCGCGTCAGGAAAGTTTCTGACAAGGACGAACCTGGTATCGAACTTGCGATACCTCTAAACAGCTTTTGGTACTTCAGGCGAATATCTTATCGACCTGGGATACCGTGCACAAATAAAATTCTGGAGACGCCAGGCATCGATCCTCGTGCCTCTCGTAGCTAAGCGAGCGCTCTACAACTTAAGCTACGCCTACATATGGTGTACCTGCCAGGGATCAAACCTAAAACCTTCCATGTGTAAAGCGGATGTGATGACCACCACACGATAGCATAGACTAGTCTTACCAGAATATTATTTAGAAATTTCAGCTCCTGCGATTTTAGCTACCTTGAGCAAGCCTTGGCATACCAGTAAAGAGCAAAAATGGTCACTGGTGGGGTATGCATTGACATTACGCACCCAGCTCCTGGAAGGTTAGGTTTCTGTGGATAGGACTTGTGCGAGGGTAATCCAACTTAGTGGAGGATCTAAAACGAGTACATCTGATACTCTTAACTGAGAAATTGAGCGCAGTATGCAGGTCTCATTGAGGTGTCCATAACTTGAAAATTATTTAACACCTATCAAATACCCATTAGAGCTTCGTTCTCCTGACAAAGTTATTGAAAATATTGGGGGGGGGGGGGCTTGCGCCCATTGGGCGGATACAAATTTACGCCTATGCCTCTTTATTAGGGTTACAGAAACCACCCTTTAAAATTACAATTTGAAGTAAATCGCGACAGTAGATTATTTACAAATTTCAAAGAGCGTGGAATTTCACTTACAATTTACATTTTGATTGCAGAGAACGTGACTATTTATAATATTTACACTAGAAACGCGACAAAGCAATTTACATAGTTCACATTTTTATCCTAGACACCTCAACTACTTTGCACGTTGTGCTGGAGAGATGGTTATGATGATTGTTAAACGCGACACAGTGCAGCTCGTCGCATTTTTTAGAATCTGCTAATTTATGGTCACTTTGTCTACTCTTCTTGCACTTTGTTTCAATCTGGAAGATCATCCGCAGCGTGTCCGAAAACCGAGCACTTGAAGCACTGTATAAAAGCTTCTTTGAGCATTGTTAAGACTGTAAATTGCAATACTTTGAATTGCGATACTAAACATGGAATATCGCTAATTGTAGCAAAAAAAGGAAGCAAAATGCAAATCGCAGAAGCAAAAATGTCTTTTATTTAAAAAAAAAAAACCCCCCACTCTCATCATGACCTAAGGGACTATTTTCATAGAGAAAAGTATGAGGAAACTGTTGGAGCTGTTAAAACACGGTACACCACCAGTTGTCACCAAAAAACGTTGCCACAAATTGTCAAAATCCCCAAACGTTGCTGAAATGGCTAAAATTTGCAAATAAGCGGAAAGTGGAAGGCTACTAGAACTCGCAGTGAATCGAAATGTAGTTCAAGGGAAAAATGTTGAACACGAACAATATGAAATCAATATTTCCATTTATAGTCATAATTATCATATATTATAATTTTATAAAAGTTATCTTTTTCACAATTTTAGTACAGATTAATAAAAACATCTCGCTTAAAAAATAATGCAATTCACAAATAACCGCAAAGACTGATAGAATGTAGCAGCCATTTTGAAAAGTGAAATGTTTCAGAAACTCTTTTGCTTTAAAACATTATACAACATTCCAGAACAGAAATAAAAATATATTTTAATTTTTTTTTTGTTGCTAAATTATTATGGTTGCCATTCTCTCTCCACGACAATCTTTTATAAGTAATATTCGTGTTGTGTTTAATTATATCGTCTTCTCTAATTGCAGTCATGGCTCCCAAAGGGTTAAAAAACGGGAAAAGAGAGTGGGAACTCTCCCGGATTCGTTACGAAAGCAAAAATTTTTGTTGTTGGCCTTCATTTGAATACCGTAACATGTTTAAGGGGACTTGGGAAAATTATTATCATGTCTTTTTTTGTTGTTGTTGGTATGTGTGGAATGTGGATCGTCTCTTAGGGAGAATTCGAACAAATGTTCCAACATACTTTTATTTGTCCCTTGGGTGGAATTAGTCATCTATTTTTGAATGCGTTGTGTGTTGGGGGGAAAATGTCTTTGTTACGTTTTGTATTGTTGTTATGGTTTTCCAGAAAGCCCACCATTGAGACATTCACTTTGCGTTTTGCGGTTATTACTGTTTGATGGCTCTGGGAATTGGTTTCGACTATTACCAAGCTTTTTCTTTTTATGATACCCGAAGGAGAGTCCATTATTATTTTATTATTATTATTGTTAATTTCTTTTGAAAAATTTTCAGGAAGCTTATCATTAGAGTTCGAGGGAAAATATATAGGCCGTGTATATTGTTCGTCATTTTTGTTAAGTATCATGGCTCGTGTCTCCAGTTTGTTGGAATGGGGTTCTTGTTACGAATATTCAATGGTTACGTCTTTTGTACGTGGCACTTAGTTATTTTTATGGTTAGATGTAGAATGATGATTTAATACTGCTGCTTTTTGAAACTAATTGTGCCTTTGACTGTCTTGTTTAAAGTTAAGTTCAATAAACACTGAATGGTTGATGTTCCTGAATAAACATTAGCACAACTTGGGTATGTTAACTCTAAAAATGTCTCTACTCTAGAAAAGTATTAGTTTTATTTCTTTAAAATTAAAGCATATTCAGCTGTCTATTTGCATGTATAGCAACCATTATTGAATGTCAAACTCGGTTATAATATCAGTAAGCGGCATTTCCGGTCGATTTTCATTGAGAATAAGGCCGGTCGTCCACTGCAAGCTAATAAGAGCGAAATCAAGTCGCTGAACAGGTCGCGTGTACGTGTAAGACCGCGCTCATAGTGGAGCGAAGAGGGACGTGTTGCAAGAATTGCGACTAGGAAGAAAAAAAAACGCATAGGGGTGGAGGAAGAGATGTCCGTACATAGTAAAAGAGGAGGAGGATAGAGGAAATGACCGGGGCGGGGAGAAACGAGCCAATCAGCAGATCGAGGTGAAACAAACACGTTTTTTCTAATCTCGTACCTTCTTGAGTGACCTCTTTCTCTGTTTCGCCTCGCTTCTCGAGTATGCGCTGCGTAGAACGAAGCACTACAATCGTTTTCGTCGCTTGTCTCTATTATGCACTCCCGTACCTCTTGGTTGCCTCACTATGTTCACGGCCGAAGAGTCTTGCGTATATACGTGGCTTATTTTTGCTCCTAGTAGCCTCCAGTCGTCCAGTTAACGACCGGCGTAATGCAATGAAGCTCGCTTCTAACTTGAACAAAAATACAGCAACCTCGTATATAACGACCCATTTCTGAATCTTTTCTTCCGCTTACACGGTGTTTTCCCGAAAAATTAATCATATTTAAGCTCAAGATATTGACCAAATGTTCACCAGCCATTTGATAACTAATGGGTGATTCAAAAACGGTCCTAACCGTTGACTTTAGAAGTGTATACTTCCGATTACAAAAAGTTTTTAAATGACATGCGGCTTTTTAACATGTAATTTTTTTTTGAGAGATCGTACACATATAACAAACTTTTTATACAGTTCCCTTGTGATAAAAACCCAATAAGAAAGTTGTTGCTCTGTCTCTCCTGGGGCCAGCAAAAGAAAAGAATTCGTGCATAATTTTATAAATAAACAATATTCATTAAAACAGCATAAACGAGGGGGAAAATCATTTTCCGTTAGTTTATGCAGTTTTCTCCAACTTTTCTCCATTTCCCGAATTCAAATATCTCAGCGAATGTTGCACTTGAAATAGGAGAATTTTTTTTTGTTGACCTCAGGGGAGACAAGACACCAACTTTTACATTAGGGGTGACTGTATAAAAAGTTGATTTTTTTTATTTATTTTATTACGTTTTCAACCTCTTGCAACATGAATGGCATCTCTGAGTACTATACACGTTATTTGTATGCTTGTTCTAATTGGAAGTATGCCTTTAGGATGAACAGTTCGTCAGTAAAATGCGGCAAAAGGAGTTATGGAATCACTCTGTATAGCATATATGCCCAACCCATGGCCCTTGGAGCCATCTAATGTTGCTCGTGACTTCAAACTTAATTTTGTAAAAATGAACTAAGCAGGGCATAATCCGATTCCTTAAGCCATCCGTGGTATATTCACAGACCACTTAAGTAACGCATGGCACATTTTAAAACAATTAAGTAACCTGACCTGCATGCCCCCCCCCCCCCAGGGTTCCAACCCTGGGGCCCGGGACGATTTTCATCATTTTTTTTGTTTTTTCACGATATAAATTCATCATAAAGGGGGCCCGTAAAAGTATGGTCTGGGGGGGGTCCGCAAAAGATCTCGGCCTAGCGGCCATGCTGACCTGGGGCACTACTCTAAAGATCAGTGTTTCTTAACCGCCAGGCCGCGACAAAGTATCGAGCTCTGACACTAGTCACACCGTCCCGTGAATGCTTCGCAGGTTCATTTTTCCCATTAATCTTTTGTTAGTTGAGTGAATGACCGAGCCTTTCGCTTGCACGAAAGAGATTTAGTGGGCCGCGGGCTTCCAAAGGTTGAGAACTACTGTTTTAGATCATTTAAGTGTCTCGCGACATACATCAGTACTTTTTGAACACATTTTGAGCGTTTTTCAAATCGAAATCATACCTCTACGACGGACGGTCGATGAGATAAAGGCCGTGCTAGCATTTACAGGACACCCAGTCCCAATGCCCGAAAGCAGTTTACATATTGAAATATTTTTAAAATATTTCTATTACAGGTAGAAAAAAAATTTGAACACAGACGCATAGAAAATTTTATAGTATAGTAATTAAAAATTGAGAAATTCCAAAATGTGGGGTTTTTTTTTGGAAAAAATTGTGTGCACCAACCCCCTTTAACCCTTTTACAGCAGCAATACCAAGATATTTTGTCAAACTTGATCTGCTTTATTTCGGATCCCGGGTTCTTAACACGCTTTCATTTCCAATATGGCAGTTATAATGCGGATGAGGAAAATTTTAAAAACCGCTTAAAGGGCAAAATAAAATTGAAACTTGAAAAAATCGGTGTTTTCTTTATAAAAAAAACCCGGATTCTGGAGCAGAAAATAAAAAGGAGTAAGAAAAGCGCCGAACATTCGGAAGGAATTTAGTTGTTGTAAACAACAGCTTAATAGCATCAGAGAATTTGTAAAAGAACAACCTCCCAAGGTAGTGAATAGCGTGGAAGCCGCCATCTAATAACAGCAAGTGAGTATGTATATACAGTATATGCCACGATTAAAATACACAGTGGATGGCAATGACTCCTTCGGGTCCGATTTCGCCTTTGAAGAGAGAGAGGGAGCGGCTCCCAAAATGAGAACGATAAACATTTGTGTCAAAGAGTGTTTCAAGCGCATTTCCTATGGAACTCTTGGGAACGAATTATTTAAATTTCAACCTTCGGTAATGGAACCCCGACTCTCTTTCGAGTCTCTCTCTTTTTCCTGTTTTCTCCTTTTTTTTTTCCACTCTCTCGATATCCTTTTTCCTTTAGAAATTCTCATTTCCTTGTGTATCCATTCCCCAGTTGAAAAGTTTCACGGCAACGAGATAATCATAATGGTTTTTGGAAGAAAAGGTAGGGCCGCGCTTATACGACGGGGGGCCCGGTGCCATGGACCCGCACAAGGGTGGGGCTGACAGGGCTCGGGATGGTTCTCATTTTTTTGTTTTTTCACGCTATAAATTCACTTTAAAGGGGCCCGTGAAAAGTCTGGTGTAGGGGCCTGCCCAAGGTCCCAGCCTAGGTGCCCTGCTAAAGGATGTGGGTGCCACGCCCGGTACGAAATAATTTCGAGGTTTCTTTGCCCCCGATTTTATATATTTTGTTGGGGGAGGTAATCGGCATCCAAAGATTCATGCATTATCTCAGAATACGTATACTGGAATGCTGAAAAATATCTTCAAAAATTTAGAATTAATGCGAGAAAAAAAAATCAAGAATTAATTAATGAATATCTCAGAATTAATGAGGGAAAAAGTTCCAGAATTTATGAAAATCCAGAGTTTATCGAAACCCTGAATTAATCAGAGTAAAAATTCCAGAATCAAATCAGTTGAAGCTCAGACATTTTTTAAGCTACTACGAAAAAAATGTATTTTTGATCTTTAATGCGTATTTTTTCACTTCAATTACGTAAATGCGGTTCCCGATGCCACCGCACCTGTCACACACACACTAAGGGCGGCTGTGGGAAAAGGCATACAAAAAATGCATTATTTCCTCCGTTAAGACCATCGGCTACTCCAGTGGTTCTCAACCTACCTTACTGACCTATTTTTCATAGAAATGTCTCGTTTTTCTAACACGCAGCTCTCTTGAATCATATTTTTTTTCTAAAACCACAGAAATGATGATAATTTGCATTATTCATTAATTGTTATAATGAATATAACTAAAAATTAATTTCGCATATTTGCTTTGTTCATTTTTTTGTTCATAAAATCAACCACAGGGGCTTGTAGCTGTGTATTTCTTGCCAAGAGTCATTTATATAAAATATTAGGCGATTTCGTCGACAGTTGGCAGGATTTTTGGCGAGAAGCGATGATGTCCCGTATTTATGTGATCCCAATTTCACATATATTTCAAGATCAGATATGGTCAGGGTCACACTGATCATATTTAAATAGCAACTCCATGCGCAGTGTGCATTAGCACAGTATCTTCACACAAATTTCTTTCCATTTGAATTTGTTTCACAACTTTGTGGCCCTTTAAACAATCTGTCATGGTCCGTCCAGTCCCCCATCCACTTGATTTTCAAGCGTGGCCCGATTAGAATATCTCCGGGGTCATATGGCCCAGATCGAAAAGAAACTGATGTAGTTGATCACTCGATTCAAATCCCTTAAAATTTCCGGATACGTGGGATCTTTCATGAATTAATTCTCTGTAAGAGATTTCACGGGATCTCATCTAGAAATGATTGCAATTGCAACAATGCGTTCTATTTTTTGTTATTTGTTGAATTGTGTTGAGAAATTGCAGCGGAATCTCGTTTCATGTGTACGCTGGGGTTCTTCTCCTGGCTTTTGCTTCCAGAATGATGTTTCCTTGCCCTGGATGTTTGATTCATTTCTATTTGTGTATCATCATCCATCTACTTGAAACCATCATCCATCTACTTGAAACCATCATCCTATTCCTCTGATATTTCTCGTTTGTTGTGGATTATTGGGGAATCTTGTTGCAATTTTTTTCTTATTGTTGTGGGAGGGGATTGTTATAGAGGGTGCAACATGGAGGCGAGACTTGATAGGTGCATGTTTATGGTGATGAGGTGACAAAACGATCAACATCAGGGAAAGGTGGTGGTGATGATATGCGATATTTACTCTCGATAATCACAGTACCAGATCTCATCATGTAGACCCCTGAGAGACATGAGGCTCCCGGGTCATGGGTAAGATGGGCCAATGCGTTAAGATGGCTGCTGTGTGAGGTAAACTGCTAGATTCTGAAAATACGTCACTTTTTCCCATCATATCTCATTTAAAATTTGTTTACATTTGAATTTGTCTCACAGCTTTGTAGCCCTTCAAATTCTTATCCCCCCCCCCTTAAGCCCTGCTTCCACTCACTTGATTTCCAATCGTGGCCCGATTAGAATATCCCCGAGGTCATATGGCCCCGATTGAGAAGAAATTGATGTAGATGATCACTCGCGATTCTGATTCCCTTAAAATCTCCGGATACGTTGAATCTTTCATGGGATCATTCACGCGATCTTATCTCCTAGAAATGATTGCAATTGAAACAATGCGTTTTATTTTTTGTTGAATCATCTTGAGAAATCGTAGCGGAATCTCGTTTTTATGTAGCCGGCACTCTGTGGCGTCTTCTCCTGTTTTTTTTTTTACTCCCAGAATGATGTTTCCTGACTCTTTCGCTTGTTGTTGGTGTGCTTTTGTTCCCGGCCCTGGTTGCCCGATTCATTTCTATTCGTGTATCATCACCATCTCCTTGAAACCATCATCCCATTCCTCTCATATCTCTCCTTTGTTGTGGATTATTGTGGAATCTTGTTGCAATTTTTTTCTTTTTATTATTGTTGTGGGAGGAGAGTGTTGGAGGGTGCGAAATGGCTGGGGGTGGGGGGCTTGAGAGGTGCATGTTTATGGTGATGAGGTGTCAAAACGATCAACATCAGGGAGAGGTGGTGGTGTTGATATGCGAAAGTCTTTGGGAAAAAGTAGAAGGGAATCTCTTCTCTTCTCTCCGGTTTTTGATGGTTGAAAAAATAAATAAATAAATAAAAAAAGGAAAAATGATTCTTTGGGATGAGATGAGGGGAAAAATGTGAAATCTTGCCACTTGGTTGGTTGCTTGGTTGTATATTGTTAAGTCTCTTGCGCAAAGAGCTTTTCCAAAGTCGATTTCCGAAACGCGTTTTGATGGAATTTCCATATCGAAATGTAGCAGGCTTTCCAGGATGGAATATAAATTCCATTTTTTTTTATCCCTTGCCCATTTAAAATCTGGAAGTGAAAATTTGTTCTAGAACGAGGTAGTATATAAGTAATTGATGCAACTCACGTCAAATTGTCTCTCAATTCTTTAAAATTTCGAACGATGGCACGTCCTTAAATTTGGCTTACTCCTTAAATGAAGATTGACTATCTTGTCTAAAAAATAGCTTTCTTAACCCTTTATTTGGCAGTGTTGCTCTCAAGCAACATGAATTACTTGTATTTTTCAAATAAAGACATTTTATATTTTGAGCTCGTTTCGGCATTGATGCTTCTAAGCAACTCCTAAACATTCGATTTTTACTTGTGAGCTGTTCATGAAGTTTCTATAATTACCAGCGGAATGTCTCAAAGGTACACGTCTTTTATTTTTTGACAAGACAAGCAAGTACGATTTTTAACCCTCCCATTTTAAAGGGAAATACCATGTTTGTGGAGGAGTCACACTTCAACAATGATAGAAAAGAGTAAGTTGGCGTACAATAAATGACATTTTTATACTGTTTTCAAATGTACGTAAATCGTATAAATACAACATGTTCCCCTGAAGTGCAACATCCCATATTTTTTCAAATACTGACGATAATTTTTTGTTGTCATGTAACACATCAAATAGCATTCAGGGTATTCCTTTGCTTAATATATAACCCCTGAAAAAATCCTTGGTAGAAAGACATGTCAATGCTTGTCAGTTAAAGGGTCAACCAGTACTACAACAAGATTTATGCAGCGACATGGGTGAAATTTTGATCCCGAAACTAGTGTTTAATTCTCGCATCGAAAAGTATAGAGCAACATACATCTGTAGCCACAGAAAAAATTGCCCTCCATTATTTTCTATATTTAATTCCAAGAGTTTGAGAGGTTGGAGATGGAAAATCAGGTTTCTATCAAGAATTCGGTCACGCCCGTGAAGTTTCGAAGGAACACGCAGATTTTCTACGCATTTCTAGGAGAATGCAAGCTTTTGTGCTGGTATTCCATTTTCGGGGAGGAAAAGACAAAATTCGCCAAAGAGACAGTGTCAAATTCGACCTTTCGACATCCGGAATTGGCGAGATGACGTTTATATGCTTTGACCATCTGTCCCGTTGAGTTTTTATGTCCCGCTTTCAGCCCGATGCCAATTTTTTTTTTCGTTAGTGAGATTCGATTTGGTAGTAGTAATGATAAGTAATATAATCTACTGGTTGGCGATGATCGACGACTTGGCGCTAATCGGTGATAGCTTGCACGATGTCGCGTTTTTACTAAGTGGAAAAAAATCCCTACAATTTTACTTTTATTAATGAAAAGTTCCGACATCATTTTTCGCAGAATTTTGATTCACGATAAAACCGCACCTTCTAGAGATAGCAGGCCTCCGCAAGCTGCTCGTGACGTCACCAAGTAGTCCATTTTCCCTCAGAATATTCAGGGAAAAAAATTCCGTGCTCCTGCCAGTATCACCGTTGTGCGGAAAAGAAATGACCGGGCTCAGAATTTTCGATTTCTATGCCCAAAATCCAATCACCATGCGGTGTTTGTGAGCCCACCAGGAAGATTCTACGTCAAAATAAAAAGAAACTTAATAGGATGCTGTGGTAAAATCTGGCAAACTTACCAGGTAGTCTTAATGACGTTACAGATGAACTTGACAACCCGTGCGGAGGCCTTCTATCTCTTGCTGGATAAATCCTCTCTTATTCCCATTCTCCAAAGTTGGCAGCTACGCAAAAAAAGAAGACCGTGCAAACAAGGTTAAAACGAAGTTTTGGTTTAACAGTCAAGACTTGAAGTTCCCATATGTTTCCAAGTATGGAGAAAATACTTTGAAATCGTCATATCCAGGGTCTGGTACACCGTTCAAGGAAACAAAAAAAGGGCTATATTTCTCACCCGAAACCTATAATTCAAACCCATTTATACCTTGAGGCGTGAATTCTCACACAAAAGATAAAATAAAATGGCGGCAATTCAAACGGGGGGGGGGGGGAAATGCTATAGGAAGGCCTTTGAAATGCCTGTCAAGGGGGGAACGAATGACGCCATATTTGTATGAAATACGTTTTTAATATTTCCTTAGGGGTCGTCATATGTTTGAAACTTCCCGAAGAAGTTATCGAGATATTCTTTTTTGGCAAGAGTTTTCGCTGGCAAAGGAATATCGCGATGGAAAATATATAACAGTATTGTAGAGAATAAAAATGCCGATGTTTTGTTTTTTTCGGTGTGATGGCGGAAACGAGTTTTTGCAGTCACGTAATCGCTAGAGAACAGTGGTTCATATGACCCCATTGTGGTCCTGGATATTCTAAATCAGGGGTCTTGAACCTTTCTGACATGGCGAGCCTGATTAAAGCTTCCCACGAAACCCGCTGGCCATCAACTCATGCATTTAAGCCGGGTTTTCCTAGGAGCAGGTTTCTACAGCATTTGCAGCGCGAAAACGCCGATTGGTCACAAAAACCGGAATTTCAGGTTTTTAACCAATCGGCATTTTCACGCTGCACACAGCGCAGAAATTCTACTCGTAGGAAAACCCGGCTTTAGTGACATCTTAAGAAAAGGAGCCGATGGGGCCTCGAGTTAAACAGGGATAAAAATAATGGAAGACCTTCATTTATTCTGAAATTATTTCTTTCATTAATTATCAACTTTGATTGTTCTGGAAAAAAAAATTCATTAATTCTGAAAAGTTTTTGATTGATTACTGATTAAATTAATTAATTCTGAGATTAATTTTAATCTGAAATCACTTTAAATGATTCTTTGATAATTTATTTCGGTAATTCGGTAATTATTTTCTTCCTCAATATATCGTGAAATAATTTCTTTCAATATAATTATGCAATATTTGTTTTATTGATTCTGAAATGATTTGTATCAGAAATTACGAAATTATTTCTCTTTATTGAGGGATATATCTACTATAATTTATTTTTTTTACTAATTCTGAATTTTCATCATTAATGCTAGAATTAATCATTTTTCAATGATTTCAATAATTTGCTGAAAATGATCGGCAGGCCACGACAAAATGCTCCGAGGGTCAAACATGGCTCGTGGACCATGCGTTGAAGACCCTTGTTCTAAGGGCTCCATCTGAGTTGAAATACAAATAATAGGGGAGCCATCACAAGTGGCGACGGAGGTCGCACAGAGCTGTGAAGAAATAAAGCTTTCAAGTGAAACATGGTGGAAAAAAATGTGACTGCTTTCAGAATCCAACAAAGCTGTCGATAGAACTAAGGCCATCTTAACCCATGGGCCATCATAACCATGCCCCGGGAACTCATATCCATAGGAGCCCTTCGTGATGAGATCTGGTACTGTGATTTTCGCATGTAAGTATGTAAACCAAGTATGGGGAGTCCTAGAACATCGCTTTGCCGAGGGACCTTTAATGTTAAGTCGGCCATGCCCCCATATTGCCCCTTTGCGGTCCTGCGATACTTTATGGGGACCACAAGTGAAAATCTAGAAGGGAGCCACGACAAGTGCTGAAGAGGGTGGGGGAGCGTGAAGAGCAGTGAAGAGGAAATGGGATATGGCAAGAAAAAAATGTGACAACTTTCAGAATCCAGCAGAACTGTTCATATAACCAGGGTTCCAGAGATCGATCGATCTTATTTATAAAAATGTTTGCTCATTATAAATTTAAGTTTGGATTTAATTTAATTTCCATTCAATAAGTACAAAGGATCTCGCTCTTCCATGAGGATTGATAGCCTTGGATAAGAAAAAAGGGGGGACCACGAAAAGGAAATATGGTCCAGAGGGGGCCATGGGCTGAAAAAGGTTGAGAAACTCTGTTCTAGAGTAACTTGTACTAATAATTGCGATTTGAATCTGCTTTATTAAAGCAGCAGCGGCGGCAATAATTTGTTTTGGTGATTGGATTGGTGCTGCGCCCCTTTCCGAAACGTCAGTCTAGGGAATTCCAAAGCAGCTTTAGCATTAGTTCGATCTTGCGGGGCTTTTAGTTGACAACTAATTACTCTTAATTAATTACTAGCGTTTGAGGCAGCAGCAGCGCTAGGATTTACGACGTCGTGGCAGTGGTAGGCGAAAAGCTATTCCAGCTATTACACGAAGTAGGAGGAATACGACAACGCTAAGGTCATGGCACAATGTTTGCGTGTGGTGTGTGTGTGTATGTGTGTGTATATATTTCGGACATGGTTTAAACGGGTAAGGGGCCAAGTCATGTTCGACGACATGCCTTTTCCTCCCTTCTGCGTTTCAAAGGCAGCCAAATAACAACTTGTCGTAACAAATAACACCCAACCCTCCCTTCCAATCTGTCAATGTATCCTGGCTCTCGATCCAATTTTATGAGCAACAAGTTATTGGCGCTTTTACTTGGAATTTCGCCACTCTTTTCGGATCAGTTGAGAGACATCCCTGTAAATACCGAGGAATTTCATTAACACGTATCTGTACATGCATTCCGTACAACGTTGGATAAAAATTAGTAATCGTAGTGTGGTCTCTCTCCCTACGTTGTGTGCAAAATATTTCTGGCATGTGGCTTTCCTTCTGTAGAACGAGGATAGAAAAGCAATCCGTTTATATTCGAAAATACAATCCGTTAATTAGAAAAACTTGCTCCTCTTTGTTCGATACACTGTCCGTTATACAGTGAAAACAAGGAAAGGATCCCAAGGTGTGTGTGTGTCTTTCTTTCGAAAATTTTATATATAAGTACGTTCATCTCACCCACAAATACATTAAAAAAAATTAACGGCGGAATGCAATTATTAAAGCGGCAGAAATTTTTAAAAATGCTAACAGTCGGCTACTCATTGCTTCTTGGGTGATATTTACAAAAAACTTCTTTTCACTTTCTTTTCCTTTCTGTCCACCAGCGCTTCTCTCGGTTCTAGAAACTATAGTTATTTCTCTTTTCTGTCCCATTCTTTGTCTGTTCTGTACCTGATCATGTGTTGTTTGAATGACGTCACTCCAACACTCTAGGGTTGCGGGATTTTAACGTTAATTTTTGGCCTCCGTTCAAAATATTTATATTTACAATTTTTTTTTTGACTGAACCAATAAATTCTGCGATTGTTTTATATTTTTGTGCATATTTAAATGAGTTGAATCAGTGGAAGTTTTTTCAAAACTTTTTGAATACCTCACCTAGGGACCTTTCCTTGTAAGTTGGACACCTACGGTTCCACTAAAATCTGTCGAAGCTTGAGTGATTCTGTTTGTCCATAGGACTCTGCAACCGTTGACTTTAGAAGTATACTCTTTAATTACAAAAGTTTTCAAATGACATGCGGGTTCTTAAAATGTCTTAATTTATTTGAGGGGTCCGCAAATTATACTTCCTATTCATTTATTTATAGCCGGGCCGCAAATTATTTCTCCTATTTACATACTGTTCTTTCACTAAGTCCCCAAAATTATTTCTCTTATATTTATATATTTCTTACCAGTTCTCAAATTATTTCTGCTATATATAGATTTTTTTGCCGGTCCTCAAACCATTTCTTTTGTAGGCCTACTCGCTGGTTAAAAAAATTTTCAACTATTTTTACCGGTCCATAGTTGCAAAAAGGTTGATGAACATTGATTGTAGATAATAAAATCAAAATTATGAGTGGGCTGCAGCAGTCTACAATATTTCTATGGAACGGTGCACTATCATTCCTAGTAAAGACAGTTGTTAATTCTACAGTAGGGGTCTACTGCCGCAGTTTAGGAATGTGGAATGCCTAGTTCTAGAATGTCAACTTAAATTATCCCATATGTAAAGCAAAGTGCACGTTGGACCCGGGACCATAGCCAGAAATTCATTTCCGAGGCGGACAACTGGCATTTCGCGAGAAGGGACTAAAGTTATAGAACAATAGCCTAAGCATGTTATTCCCTATATATCGGTCATTTTTCCAGAATTTCGGGGGGGGGGGGTGCCACCTGTTTCTCCGCCCCACTACGGCCTTAACTAGAACGATACGATATAAATTGGTTAAAAAACCTCTGGAATGCAAAAGGTTAATAGCAGGTTTTTCAAGCCTGTTTTTAATACGATAAACGATACAACCTGCAACTCGACACAGATTGATTAAAAAACTTGAAATTCAGGTTTTAATAACAGGTTTTTTAACCAATCCGTATCGAGTTGCAGGTTATATCGCTTAGCGTATCGGTCCAGTGTTTACCCGGCCTAATAGTGGTCAGAAACTGCAACAGCAGAAAACGCTGATATATACGTAGGTGTCCGAACAATTATTGGTGGGTGGTGTATATTATTGTTATTACCCATAAGATAAGTCGTGACTTATTAGCCCTTCAATAATACCCTACGATGCCATTGTTCATCTGTGATTCTGGACAATATCCGTACACTAAAATCGAGTTGGCTTTTTTCTTGTGACAGCATTTACGACATTTCCCTTCATCCAGGGGTACATGGGTCCCAAGTATAACCCAATTACCGTCTTATCATTTGTCCGTGACTTTTTCTCCTGTTCCCATTTTCTTTTCCCCCTCGAAGAACCCTATCCTTTTAGACGATACAATGTCACGTCATCGTCCGATTGGGAAATACTCGAGTTATTAGCCCATAACGAATGGGTTGCCAGCGTCAAATGATCTCAAGAATCGGTTGTTATTATTATTTTTTGTCCGGGAGATCATTCATCGTCGCCATTTTATATTATCCCAATAATATATCGGAGGAGAATAAGAAACATCACAAATAATGATAATAACAACAATAATAATACATAACGGATGGAGAGGCCATTATTGTTGGGAATTTAGTTTTGTCGGAAAGGGGAGATGTTTTAGGTGAGTTGGGGAATTTCTCGTCCGGGAGCTAGGTTTTCCCGAGGGAGCGTCACTCAATGCCAGTTTGACTGAGTGTTTCCTACGTTACATCACGGTCCACTTGCACAATTTTTCCTTTTGTTTTTTTTTTTCTCTTCGCTTTCTTTCTCAGCCGAGCCACATACATCCCAATCATTAACCCAACCAACCAACTCACGCCTCAAAAGTCCCTTTTCTTATCGGGAGAAACACCAACTGGGAAAAGTCAAAAGGTCAGTTGTTTTGGACACACTCGTGTCACGTACATTTTCAGTGAATTCTAAGCATTAGCCTTTTAAAAAATTTGTTGAATTGAATAATTGTCAGTGGCTATATTTTTCTTCACTTTTTCTGCCTAAACATTTTAGCCTCTAGGAGCCAATATTTTTGAAATGTCATGATTAGAGATATTTTAGAATTTCGCAAATAAAAAAAAATCAAAATTTCGTAAAAGAAAAGTTTGAAATCAAAAATTTTGTGGTGTTTCCCCCCCCAGCAAATTGTGGCTATTTTCAATCATGGCGTGTTTTTGATTTAAATTAATAGCTGCCCTTGAAAACACACTCCACATTTGAAAAGTCTACTACTACTGCGTAACCCTACATGCAACTCGTAAACATTCCTCTGGGGAATTTCTAACGAATTGGTACACGTAGGAACATGTGGGTGTGCGTGTGTGTGTCTATATGCGTGGCCCTAACATATTTATGATGCCGAAGCTATGCATGTTTTGTCTTGTTCTGGTGGCATTGGAAGTCTGCATGGCATAACCAAAAGTCTGTCGGTTTAACGCAAGAAGTAGCTGTCTGTCAACACCGGTGATCGTTGTATCCATATCCCGTGTCACGTCTTTAAAAAAAATATATTTTTCGGAAAAGCTTCCAGTAACAAATTTGGATACAAAGATTATGTAGGCGTTGTTGCGGCTTTTTCAGATGTCCAAAATATCTATATGCTGGTAGGCTTCATTCGTTGCTTTGGATGTTATGTGTAGAGTCCATTTATCTGCTTCTGTCTTTAGCATAAAATTATGTAATTCCACCATTCTCATTTGTGAAAATTTTTGTCTTTTCAAAAATGCCCTTGACTTTGGTGCGTAAAAGATTTCAAACTTACTTCACAAAACTTGCGCGAATGGATAGTTTAATCATTCCAAATTGTCGATTAGTTCCACGATTTTCTAACAGAACTCAGAAGCGAAAGTCAACCGAACTCGTTTTTTATGAGCTAGAATTTCATTTTAAAATCTGAAGGAAGATTACCTGAACCAGACACATATTTTGCAAAAAAAAAAACCACATGCAACAAGGTGATCTAGTTTATGCAAAAGAATATTGGATTTTAAGCGCATAATGAGACGCAAGGCGCACGTACTTATCAAAAGTATGACCAGTCTTCGCTTTAAAACTTCAAATTACCGAGATTTCGCGGAAAAAATAGTAATAAATCAAATGTTCCGCATTTATCCGTCAAAATCCACATATCTCGCCTTTATCGCATTTATTTCCCAAATTTTGCATCTATTTTGTAAATTTGCGTATCCCTAATCATGTATGGGAAAAAAAAGCTATGGGAATTTTAATTATTTAGCTATGAATTATAATGAAAGGGTTTGAAATTATAATAAAGATGACTCGAAAATATACTTATCCTAAGATGGAAAGTTATTTCTTAATTGGAAAAATGACTCGAGATGACAGAAGATTTTTTAGTTGGGAAAACTAATTTTGTTTAATGTATTGTGAAATTTTATCGATACAAAATATAATAGAGATATGAAACATCTGAATCCGAATACGCCTTGAAATTTTGGTATCAGTCTAGTCATTCTGTACCATAACGAAACGTAAAAAACCTATTTACGTCCAAACGAAATCGCAACGGGATATTTATATTTCGCATGCTACTTCGGCAGACATTTTCGATGGTTTTGGAGTCTACAAATAATAGTTTCCAGTCACCCTGTGGTTGCCTGAGGCGATCTGTCTATACCAGCGGTTCTCAACCTTTTTTGACTCGCTTTTCAGTATATAATTTCTATGGCGGAGCCCTGTTTGACTCGAGGAGCCTTTTTCTTGTATACAATTTTTATGGCGGACCCCTTGCAGACCTCTTTTTTTTTATTTATCTACCAAATTTAATGATTTATTTTATTTTCCTTGAGTCGCCGCGGAGCCCCTGGGAAGTGCACACACATCGGTTGAGAACCTCTGGTCTATACGATCTCAGTGTGTGTCGAACTGGTGCGGCGCTTTATTCTAGTTCCTGTGAAATGCTTGGCATGTTGCTCCGTGTGACACAGCCTTTCGTGTTGTCACTACGTGATATATGATGGTAACACGAGTTATAACCGTACATCTTTGTTTCAATTGCTTTAAAACAGGCGATGCTAGTATTGGATCCGGAGATGGAACCGGCGAAGACGACGACGACGACAGAAGTAAGAAACGCCAGAAGAAGAGAGGAATCTTCCCGAAGGTCGCCACGAATATCATGAGAGCCTGGCTCTTCCAGCATCTTACGGTAAGTTGCACAATATTGCTACTCACAGATCGACATGAAAGATAGCACGCACATAAAAAAAAACCATACTCTTGAGTACAACGAACTCTTTAGAAAATATTCAAATACAATGATTTAGCCCGGAAATGCCAGATTTCGGAATGTTTGCGGGGCTTACGGATTATGAATTCATGTTGCCGGGTTTCACAACATGAAAAAAACTAAGTTGAAAAATGGAAGAAACATTGCGTTTGGGGTTTTCAGCTGTCACGGCTTCTTTTCTTTAGAAAGCAACCCCCCCCCCCCCCAATTAACATGAAAAAGCTCTTGCGACGTCACATCGCCTGAACTTTAGGCGTGGTACCCTGTATGAACGGTGGTCATAGCCGTCCAAATCTATGAACAAACATGGCGGCTTGTTCACGTTGAAGGTGTTTTTTTTATACGTGTTTGATCGTAACACAGCTGGTAGATAATTCAATAGGTATTGCTAAGCTGGCCAATATCTCATGACGAAAATTACAGAAAATCTAGATCTATATACCGGAAATCGCTGGTTGCGGGAAAATTCCTAATTTATTGCGACGAAAAATACGAGAATGTCCCGTAAAATATGGGTAATATGATCAATTTTTGCAGCCTACTGCTTCTTATTTATGGCCATAAAAATAATTTGGCTTGCGAAAGTACGTTTGCCGGATTTTCATAAGAAAATAACCAGATTTATACCTTCTGAAGGTTGGCACGTCTGAATGCAAGTTCCATTCCAACGGGAAAAGTTTCATCTAGCGCTACCACGATGGAAGGTTGTATAACCTGAGTATGGGTAAAAGTGTACGTATGTAGATGGGGCTGAAGGAATGGATGAATGTGCATTATCCGATGCTTTAGAAACATTCAATATTTTGTTGATGAAGCTTCTGGGCAGAGAAAAGGGAGAGCCAGAAGAAAAAGGAATGAAATCGTTGCAGGCATCCATTAAATTTAGATTGCCATCGGAAATTTCCCATCCGGTGAAAATGAATCTGTTCTTTTCCTGTTACAGTATTAGGATCTCTCTCTATTCCTTTTCCCTTTTTTTTCCCATCTTCAACGATGCGATATTACAAGCAAACGATCTGAAACGAGGATCTATGCTAATATCGACATCGATAAACGCTGTGCGCAATATCCTCTCTCTCTCTCCCACACTACGCCATATCCTCTCTCTCTCTCTTAACATCCAAGTAGTAGGTAGCAGCAGCGTTGGTGCCCTATCTATCAAACAAGACACGAGACTCCATTTCCAGAAATTTCGAAATCGCTGGCGGCTGCCATTGTTATACGCGCGAGGGAATTTGACTACCGCCCGTAATGGCTGCCGCAAACGACCCGTTGCCAATCCAGACATGCGAAATTGCGGGGACGTTGATCGTTTGGCGCTGATGCTTAATGTCGCTATCGTATGACTCTCTCTCTCTTCTTTCTTGGAGGTTTTTGTTTCGTTTTCGATGATATCGGAAAAGAAAAGACTTTTGTGAATTTATTTTTTTAGCCTTAAAAACAACTCTCTCTGCATGTATGGAAACTTCGGCTTTAATCCTACTGAAATGTTTAGTCATGGTCGTTTCAGCAGGTGTGGATCTACGAACAGACATAGAGGGAGTTAAGATTGTATTACTGCTATATGTCCCGTATTTGACGGTACAGAACTGTTCATCGTCATTGTCGATAATTTTCAATCCACTGCTGGATGTAGGTCTCCTCTAAATTTTCCCTTGTCTGATGTTTTTGCCATTCAGAAGACTCCAGCCACCTTTCCAATCTCATCCCTACATCTACGCTTTCTCGGGCGTTTAACACTACGGGAGTACCAGTCCAGAATACTTGTCGTCCATCTGTTATCCTTCCTTCTTGCAATATGTCCAGCTCATTTCCATTTTAGGCGTTTAATTCTTTCCATGATATCATATATTTTGTTTAGCCGCTTGTCCACGTGATTCGTTTTCTGTCTCTCCTTGTGATGCCTAGCATACATCTTTCCATGCTCCTCTGTGCAGTCTTTAGCTTTTGTATCGTTTTGCTTGTGAGTGTCCATGTTTTAGCTTCATAAGTCAGTGCTGGTAGCACACACTGGTTGAATTATTTATTTTCCGGACTAATGGCACGTTGCTTCTCAGAATTACGCAGTTTTTGCCAAAAATGCTCCACCCGATCTAGATTATTCTGTTTATTTCATTGAGGATGCTATTGTCCATGGCTATTTATTGTCCCAGGTATAAAGAACTTTGTACTTTTTCCATCTCTGATGTTGGTGAGCAAAATCTTCTTCGAAGCAAACGAGTTGAACGAGTCTTTTAGTTTTTTGCAGATTCATTTTCAAACCCACCTGAATACTTGTTTTTGCCAGTTTTTGTATCATTTCTACCAGTTTATCTGGATTATTGCTGATAATAACAATGTCGTCGGCAAAACGTAAATAGTTCGGAAATTATTTATTTTTTTCAGCTCCTTTCTCATTCCTTTAAAGTTTTCTGAACACTTCTAAAACAGGTAAATAGCTTTAGTGAAGTAGTATCACCTGTTCGGACTCCTTTTCCAAGTTAAATTTTTGCTTTACAGAACCATTATTTTCCCATATTTATTGTATCTAAGCTTGAGTTACCTGAATCTTTTCTAGTCCTTCCTGAAAACGCAAAACAATTTTGGGCATCACCTGGGTGTACTTTGGTTGAGTTTTCTGTTTGATGTCTGTTAACTCTAAGTCCAAGATACTGAATAAATCGAGACTCAGAAATTACCGCGCGAGTCTAGTATTTATATACGTTTAGTATACTATGTTCGGTAGTTGAACTCGGTTGATTTATAGCCTCTAATGATGAAGATACGGAACTGCAGTATGTGAGCGTGTAATCAACCCCCGCTCTGGTGTATGAATGTTTAAAATTAATGGCGACTACGGGCTACTTGAATCGAACGATGCTAATTTTAGGTGGTCATCGGTATGCCGCACATCATAGTTGGAGAATGTTCGGAGCTTTTAGAGAATCGTCACGTCGGATGGGAAGGCTCTCATGACTCGAATTAATGTGTTGTCTGTATAGCAGTCCAAACTATGTGTGGTATTTCATTCTTGATGTAAACGGTAATTAAGCCTTGATTAATTTGTATCGGTGCAATAGTTGTTGCATGCAAATTGACATCCCGGAGATCGTGTTTTTGAAGGTTTCCGAGTTGATCATGGTTTGAAAAGCAAAATCTATTCACCTGGCGAGAATTTCTTAAAAGGCTCCATCGACAAAACATCCTCTTTGAATTTTAATAAAGGTTCCTAGAATTCAACCTAAAATCTTAAGATGTTATTTTTCATTTTTCAAAACCATACTGGATATAGCGCGTCCAAATTACATCCCAACCATTCTTTTTTATTTAAATCGAATTTCCTTGGCTTAGAGGTTTGAACTTAGGAGACCATTGTTATCTCTAAAACATCGATTCGTACCTCGTGTGGCTTAGGGTTTTGTAATTATTAAGGTATTCGTGAAATGTGTTTTGACATGCGTCTCCTATTGTTTGCGGCACACACTGCGGGAGTTGGGACCGAGTCTCATTAGCGATTTCGACCGGAGTAAAACCGGGAAAAATAGCAGGAGAACAAGGACACCACGCACACACATATATACACACACATGTGGCGACGGCAGCGGCAATGATGAAGTGGTAGGTGCCTATTGGAAAGGGAACAGGGAGGTCGCGAATGGTGAATACTGAAAGTATAAAAGGTATAGAAGAGAGAGAAAGTTAGGATGTGTGTGTGTGCCTGAAAATAGGAAGATCTCGGCAGGATTACTGGGTCAATAAAGACAAGCTGTTTCAGCAGCTGACGGCCTACTACGTAGGGGGGCTTGGCAACTCTATAAAAGATAGCAGCGGGTGGGGGGGGGACTTTTTGGGAAACCCGTAGTCGGTGCATTCACTGTTTTGACACAAGGAGTTGTTTCTAAATTAGGAAGCAACGACGGACTCTGTCTGGAATATTTCGACAACTTATGCGTTTATGAGTTGAACTGCTTTAACCCCAGTCCCGTGCAATTCCCCACCATAGTCATCGACATTGAGTATGTTCTGTCCATGACATCATAATCCAGATCTCTCGTGGAACGAACCCTACTCAATTGAATATGCAGGCATTTTGCTGAATCCAATCATTAAATGGAAAGTTCACGTGTCCAGGGGTTTCCTCGAACACAATGCGATGGAACGAATGTATTCTTCCACTAATTTTTTTTATATTTCAGTGTTATTCATCATTTCAATGAAACCACTGATAACTGATTTCTTTTAATAACTAGCAAATTTATTATCAAAAGTTTGAAGATAATTAAAAAAAATAATAAAAGTCATTTATATCAAGTGATGAGAGCTTTCTCCTCCAAACCAGAAGCTTCAAGCATCAATTGGATTACTCGAATCATGAAGAAGCTTGAAGGGATTTGATAACAGATACGACAAGATATACTGTATATGTACAGTACACGGCGTATACTTTAAAGATAACCCAGAAAATATATTTTCTAGATATGCCGAGGTGAACTCGGAAAGAAAAGTTATCTTGTCCCCACCGGGACTCGAACCCAAACCCTCTTGCATGGAGTCCCTGTCTTCCTTATTTCGCGCACTGTGGCGTGAGGCGCTGCAGTAGAGGCATTAGTAGCCCCTTTTAACTTCATGAAATGACCGTCAGGTAGGACGGTAGAGAGAGATAGGGGCGGCTTTTTTCTCTCAGCTCAATATATCAAAGAAACATATTTTCTAGATATTATGCCGAGGGCAAGACATTATGTCAGGCAAGAAGGCCTAGGTTCGAGTCCCGGCGGAGACCAGATGACTTTTTTTTTCCGAGTTCACCGTGGCATACTATCTAGATAATATCTGGTTCCTTGATATATTGAGCTGATAAAATAGCCGTCTATCTCTTTTTAAGATAATGTTTACTTTTCTTATCTCAGCTGAGCAATTAAGTTGAAATTTCAAACTTATGGTTCTGAAGGGGAAGATAAGACAATCAATTCACATTTTATATGATGAGGTACCAAAGAAAAAAAAATTTTTTTTTCTTGGTAGTCGATATCATAGTTTTGGCATCTTCAACCTGTTGCTCGCGAGCACCACGGTGCTCCCTAAAGCACCCAAAGTGCTCGATGCTTGTGCTCGCGAGAACTTGATGAACATCTCAGCTGCACCTTGTCCAAACTGCATTCAAAGATTAAAATCATCTCCTGATTTTTCATGCATACTTATGTCAGACTTGTAAGGGTGCTCTTCTTCTGATAATGGGTGGCAGTGCTCGCGACTACAAAAAACGTTGAAAACCTCTGTCTTGGTTTCTTTGTGAAGTTTTATTCATTTTCGCCTCGGTTTTTGCTTGTCATCCAAGGTGAACTTCATTCGATCATGCCGGAAATCCATTTTTCCGATAATTTACTCGTGACCGTAATACGAAATTGCAATCACATGTCGTACGAAACGGCTGGAGCTATATAGAGATCTTTAGGTTAAACCCCGGTACAAATCTACTATAGTATATAAACGTATATTATGACGCTTTTTTTTTTTCTTCTCTCCTCTCTTTTCCCAACACTAAAGACTCCCTCCCAGAATATGTCAGAATGAACAGCAGCAGCTTTACTGAGTTTCAATAGTGTCAGGGGTACGGTAGAGCTAAAGACGAAATGATACTCTGTATCCTCCCGCCCATCTAGTAGACAATGACCCAGAGCATAGCCTTCAATGTCGTGTAGATGGAAGGTCCTGGAAAAAGAGAGGAGGGAGAGATCACAGCTGCCGCGGATAGTGCCTAAATAGAGTGACAGACAACCTAACAATCGACATAATGGCACATACACTGGAAAGATAAAGAAAGGAAAGAAACAGTATCAAACATAGAGAGCTCAATAGTTGATATTGCTTTAGCAAAGAGCAGGTTGGGGATCCTATAATTTCGTTATGGCAGAGAGAGGATAATGGAACCTCCTCACTAATGACAATGATTATCTTTTTTTTTGCATCCTAAAGTTCTCGAATATAAACTTCTCGTGAATGATGCCAGTAAAATGGCAATCATTTTGAGAATATTCGAAATCGGACGTACAAATCGGACGTATGAAATTGATAAATCGTTGTTCTCGGAAGATCATAACGTACAGGGGTGGCTCGAGCTCACCTGCCGCCCGGTTGCAAAACCTCCTGTGTCGCCCCTAAAGACGACCTGTTGGGAGGTCGAAAGGGTGTTTAGCCTGCAGGGGGGAACCCTGGGATATAAACTTGATTGGTTTTTTTCTATCCAAGCCGTACACATTGCTTACCCAACAAAATGTACTTGACCATAAGTCCCGTTTTTAAAGAAACTGTCCCGTTTCTTTGGTACTGAGTTATTTCACCGTTCTCCATTATGCCGTTCTCCAGATAACTATTTCACCGTTCTCCAGATAACTTGTTCTACATTACAGCTCTCATTGATGAGCCATCATATTTTCTTCCCTTTTGAAGTTAAATTTTTTGAATTAATCTCAAATCTCCAACATGGAGCAGAATATTAACGTCGAAATACCTACTCCGAGGTTCCCAGGGCAGAAAGTAGGGGGAGTGCAATGGGGTTCTGGTGCTCTAGGCTTTGGACACGTGAGAACATGGATTATTCCTTTGCCTGCTCACGAAAAATTACTGGGTGGGGGGTTCACCCAAATGTACATTTACCCTCCGTGTGATAAGAGTCCATTCTTGTTCCTGGTATTACGGCCCCAGGCCCTGTCTGTTCCCTCAAGTTTTCTCAACATCTTCGTTGTCAAGACATGGCTCTAAAGCAGTGTTTCCCAAAGTGGGCAATATAGCCCACTGGGGAGATGATGTAATGGTCCCGTTAGAAGCTTCTGGTATAACATAGAATCCTATGGGTTGGTTCAAGTTAGGGGGCGATGAGGCAATAAATTTCTGAAGTGTGTGATGGGAAAAATTTTTTGGGAAACTCTGCTCTAAAGAGCAGCCACGTGTGTGGTGTCTTGTGAATTTTTATTATTCCAAAATTTATGTGTCTGAACAAAAGCCTAGGCTGCCGCCCCTTCCAACCAGCCACCCGGGTACACTACACCGTACCCCTCGCTTAAGCCACCCTTCATAACATCATTCAGGGGTGAATCATGTACCCCTGATAACATCATTCAGACTCTCGCAATCCAGAAGCTTCCAAATAAAGTCTGAAGACGACAAAAAAAATCAAGTTTTCAACAGCTCTTTCATCTAATCTTAATATGCTACAATCCACATTCCGGAAGGAATTCCCGGAATCCTTCGGTGTACAAATGACGTGTGAAGTTAATTTTATTGTTATTAGAGTTTCAAGCTGGGAAAAGGAAGCTTAAAAAGCAATTAGTTTTGTTGTAGGTTTCTGGTGAATCAACGATCGAGTTCATAAGCGTCGTGTTGGTGGCTGTATAATGGTCTTCTAGGTTCATTCATAAACACTCTCTCTCTGTGCTTCGTATGATATATTTTTTCCCTTCAGGAAATATATTTTCCCCTATTCTCATTGCAGAAACCAGGAACATGATGGGTGCTTTGGGGCATTCAATGTCATCTTCCCCTTTCGTTCCCCGTAATCATTTCTACGAAACCCTTTTTCCCAATTCTGGATATCTTGGCGAGTAAACCACTCTCCCGCACATTCATTCACCCAACAATCAAACATCCCGCGGGAGCCTCACACTAATATATCCTATAGCATGAGCTAGACATATAATATAACCCTTGTATTAGCTTTTTTTTTTTTTGGTCGAACTCCCTTCTCTCAGACTCTTAAGAATAATATCGAATTCAAGTAAAACGCTTATATAGGAAAATATTTTAGGCAATTCACACCTATTGGGTTCATATTGGCTCAGAAATATGTCATTTGTTGGAATCAGTAACAAGAAATATGATGCCACGTGTGCGCTCATAATAAGTAATCGTTTTTCTTCAATGCTCAGAAAACCCAAATATTTGCTGAGGTTCAAATAAACTGTTGTGTAGCATTAAGGTATCCGAATACGTTGGAAACGTGATTTTGAAAGAAAATATCGATTTTTTAATTTTTTTTCATTTTTTTATGAAAGCCCTATTTTTTGTGATTCCAAAACAGGCCTTGGTTTGTTTATATTATTCTCAGAACTGAAGTTACGTCCACTTTGATGTTGCGTTTTTACACACAAGTAATCCGTGAATAAAAACTTTAAACGCGTTGGGCCGGTACTACACTATAAAAATTTTGTAAAAGCTCTTTTATAAAACTTAAAAAATGCAGCCAATAAGACTATCGGTGCGAATGTAACAGGTACGATTGCTGGTTGCATTTTTCAAGTTATCTAAAAGAACTTTTATCGATCTTTTGTAGTGTAATCCCGGCGTTAAACGAAGAACGATATTTTTGACATTTTACTTGCGTTTGATACATGATTTATAAAAATCTATTCATTATATCATTACGAAAAATTTTCATATGATGTTCTGCTACATATTGCCAAGATTGTAGACTAAAATCTAAGGTCTATTGCATATATTTGTCTAATTACAGTGTTTTATAGATAAAATGCAAAATGAAATTTCCGAAAACTCACACGTACATCAACAGATTTGAGTGTAACTTATGAGCATATCATAAAATCCTTCAAGTTTTAGTTCATAACCTGTACCATTACAAGCTGAACGTTCTGTGAAAATAACAAAACATTCCATTCATAGAACTTTTCGCAATCGTGTTTGGAATATCACGTGAATTTTACTTAAAATTTGACATAAAAATGACTTTTTCATTGAAAAGGACATAGGTAGTTCAAAATGTATTATTGGTTTCATCATTTTGGGACACTTTCTATCATTTGCTGGTGGACGTCTGTGAAACTGCTGAAACCTTTGAGCAGGTCAATGGTTCAACTGAGAAAAGAAACCTGACTGTTTATTAGTCAATTCCAGTAGTGTCAAAGCAGTGGAGTCCGAGGAAGTTCTTGCACAGCTGACACCCGAGAATGGCTGATTGTCGCATCTCGTAGTTACCCTCTCGTAGATTCCTCTGGTGTGAAGTTAATCTTATCCGCAGTAACAAGGATTCTCGTGATGAATATCTTCCAGACTCCACAGTTACGATGTGAGTGTTAAGCTAGAATCAGAAGAAAAAAATCTTGTAAATTTAGGTCCGGGGGAGCGTGCATTCCACGTCACCGGTGCATCAGGCGTCTGCTGACACTCACTGCTATGCGTTTTTAGATTTTGCTTAATCTCTGAATAGGTGAACTGCGACCGAGGTTCCTAAGCTAAAATGTTTTGTATTGTGAGGTGTACTATCCCCCATTTTATTTTATCGGTTCGGTTCTGGACAACCCCTATCATTTTGACAACAGTCAAATGGAGCAGTTTACTGTAGCTGTAATTGTAGAAGCTAATTTTTGTTGAGTTCTTAGTTCAACTGGTATCGTTTTTAGAAGTTGTTTGATCCACTAGCAAAAGCGGTCAGAGAGAGATCGAGAAAAATCTTCCGTTGGAAATTTCCTTTTGCATCCTGGAACTGATCCCTGAGATTGCGAGTCAGCCTCACTACATACTACCTTGCGTGCGTTGCAATTGGGAAGGAAGTTTGATAGGTGAGATGTATGTATATATATATATAGGAAGAGAGGCTCTGCATATTGGGTCTCTCGGTGCCGAGAAGTTTGCATGACACTTTGATTGCACTTCAAGCCTCTGTGTTTATTCGAGTTCTTCCCTCCCAGGAAGAATCTTGTGTTGCTTGTTCGCCCTCTCGCCTGTGCCTCTTCACTCCTTTCTCACCACTTACTTCACTAGCATAGGTTTAGTAACTGGGAGAACTCAACTGTGTGTTGTTCCAAGCGCGCCAAGACTTTCGAGAGATTCTCCCTCCCTCTCTAATACTCCGTAGAGCTAAGTTTGCGCAGATTACCGGAAGGCATCAAACAAATATCTGAATATTTACCGTTGGATAGGGCGCGTTAATCATAAGGTACCTTCAAAATCTATCAAATGAATTTTTAGCTCTATGACACTCAACTATATCGCTAGTTACATGGAAAATGTAGACCTGGAATACTACTTTTGAGATTCCAAAGGCAGCAAAATTTAATCAGTTATTCCGTGTTCCCAGAAGATTCGACTAAAACAGACTCGAGCAAACAATAAGTTCCAATTGGATGAATTGTTAGAATGCAAGTTCACGCGTGCCTCAGTTTTTCCTAATTATCGAAAACTTGAGAGCCTATATAAACTCGTGCCTAACCTCATACCTAACATTGACGCTTGATCTTTCAACCTATGAATCAAGGTTTTATTTACTTCCCATGTTTCGCTTGTAGCACGATGTATCGAAACATAAACATGGGTGAAAGCAATCGATCAGTCTGTGAATAATGACAAAAACGCTTTTGTTTTTGCTTGTTTGCAACCAATTAAACATTTTAATTGTCGTTGACGTTTCAATACAACTGTCAAAGAACATATTATAGAAAGGAAGATTTGAAAACCACTTCAGGGGTTGATCAAAACAATAAAAGATGTCTGACTGCACTGAATTGGAAAAATAAAAGGTTTTTGTTTGTTTGAATTCACCTTGTCTTTGATGTAGGAAAGCTCTTTAATGTGTTTTATAATATTTAAAACAAATTTTAAAAACTGCTCTTTCAAAGATGGCTCAGTTACATATCATATTCCAGGCCGTATGTCCAAAGGGAATTTTTTTTTCACTACTCTGTTTTAATCCTCTTTTTTTTTTTCGAATATGAGAGTAGGCTTTGAATCCCCCATCATCAGACCGAAGGGATTAAGTTCCACACCGGGGTGGTTCGCTACGTATAAACAGTATAGTGTGTAATTCAGAGAAAGAGAGAGGAGTCTCTGTGGAGCGAGGGCCCCATATAGCCTGAAGCGGAAAGAAGAGGGCATTCGGGGTATAATTGCTGTTACTTATCGGTGTTTAATATCGCGCGAGGTGTCACAGGAAAAAAAGAGTTCTTCGTCAATACCCGTAATCACTGTCGCGTGGGGGAAAAATATAAATACGCAGGCTGAATTTCAATCTTTGTAAGGTCGCAAAATGTCCATGCCCTTTTGATTAACAACGTCGAGGCTACAGCTTGTGCTCTATCGTTTCTAACGAGGGATCGTGTCGTTTATCACGTAATTAAGGTACCTGAAATCGAATGTTATATATGTCTTATTATTGAGAATATTTCTTTAACCTTCCAGTCGAGTGACCCAAACGTGAGTAACAGTGAAAATCAATTATAACGAGAGCTCACAATCACGAGAAAAATTGTCGCTACAACGAACTTCTAATTATCGGCGAATTTATATCTTTTACTTTTCTGGTTATGAAATAGTAGAAAATCCCTGCTATATCTACATTTTAATCGTCTTTTGGATGATTTTGTTCTAATTTTAGCAAAAATGAACAGGACTCCGGTCTCGAAATTACTCTCACAGCAGTTAATTCTGACGTTTTTACGTTTAATTTTGTATTTTCAAAACGATTTAGTGGACTAACCGAACAGTTAAAATTCTTAATTATCACATCATTGCTCAATTCTAATGCATAAGGATTCGTTACCATTTCCCCGCTAGCACAATTTGTTCAGCCGTTCGGAAACAACGTTAAATTGTAAGTTCCGTTCCTGACAATGACCGTGGTCTTTCAGTCACTGGAGAGGTGGTGATTTTTCTATGTCCATCCTTTGTTAGAAGTAGGCTACTTCAGAGTGGTGTTTACGAAGAACGTGTTCTAAGTGATAACAATCCATTCGTTTAGTCCAATTCTTAAAAGAAGAGAAAGAACCAGCCTTTTTTGGAGAATTTTGTTGACGGTATAGCGAAAGCTTAATAATTTTTCAAATCACTATAACCGAATATTTTTTATATATTTAGCTCTTCGACAATCACTTGTTATTGTTGAAGTTTTATATTCTACTGTTTTACAGAATGTGTCAATGCCACTTTATGTTTACCTTCTATTTACTTTCCATATGAGTGGCAATGCTCAGTCTTGTCTCTGCAACCATGATGTGAGATTGCATTTGTCTCTATTTCCCTTTACAATTAAACTTATGTTACGGAATTCCCTGCCCCTAGTGAATGTGTTTGACTGAATTATTTTAATAGTACTCACAGTTATATATATAGCGAGATCCTCGTTATATACTTACTGTGACTTTTACTGTATTTTAGTCCGCAATCTACATCATGCTTTTGGAATCGTTATATTGAATATTCGAGAAAATATGGAGTAGGCCTATAAGTGTAGCCTATTAGGTAGCGATCAACAAACCTATTGGTTTGTGATTATTGTTATTATTTTTTGAAATACACAACGATGTTGGGTATCTATAGGTGCCATCTTTCCCGTCTTCTTTTGTTTATGCTTAAATCCTACCGCATCAATTGATTCTTCGCAATGTAATCCTTTATAATCAGCAATAGGTATTTCGATAGTTTCAATGTTTCCCTCTCTTTTCTCCCAGAGGATTAAGTGTCGGGGCATATATGCCAAAAAGAGCCAGTCTTCGTGAAACCGTTCCGGGTTGAAAGTGAAAACAAAAAAGAGGGAACGGCTCTTATATCCAAAAAGCTGTTGAAAAAGTTTTTGTTGATGGGGGGAAAATCAGAGCATTTCTGATTTGGTAAGCTTTACTATATATATAGAAGCCGTGATTTAATTAAAACAAGAGAAGTACCAGCAGAGAGATAGGGAAATCGAACTCAATGCCTGATAATGGCGCCCACCCTAAGCTCCCAAAGTCTCTCGAAAACCTTTGCAACCTTTTTTATTTGAATGAAAGAAAAACATAAAATAAAGGAAAACACTTTCAGTGCCCTCCTGAAATCGCGTGCAAGAGCCTCTCTCTCAGCGCCAATGTAATTAATCATTTGAGTTTTTGGGGGTGTGGGTATTAAGAGCGAAGGGTGCCTAATAATAAACCCCCCTTCTTGTACCCTGAAAGTGTCACTGGGATGAAAGGGGCTTAGTGGCTATGGGTTGGTGGGTACAATGGGACTGTACGCTTCCCCCCTACGTTTCCCTACAGCTAGAAATTAATGATTTAAATCTCTTCTGGATAAGGGACAAACGTAAATAGAATTAAAAGGAGGAAAAAAAACAAATTAGTGCACCGGTGAATGAACTGAGTAATGGCGGAGCCGAACGGGGATTTGTTTTAAAGCTTTACGTGAATATTCCGAATTTTTAGACTTGAACGTCACGAGCATCGGATCAAAAGTTAAAAAACCGACTTCGGATGTTAAAAAACTTATAAGATTGTCATGGATGGACCATCGGCTCTTGCATTTTTAAAGCCCAAATCAGTGATAATAAGAAGAGGGAAACATATCTTATATTACGCACCGAAACGGGGGGACCCAAATAACCTAATTATGAATAAAGATCTTCAAAGAATCAATCTTCATGACTAATTTCAGATCTATCGAAAACTATGTTAAAAAAATGACTCGCTCAGCTTTCCTTGACTGTCAAACTTGACGCATGTAAACTCGTGTCCTAACCTTATACCTAACATTAGCACTCCATCATCCAGTTCCTGAAGTAAACTCGTATTTCTCCCTTCCAAAACGGTCAATCCTCGGTTTATGAACTTGATTCATTTCCGAAATGTTTTCAAATCGAAATAATTTTCCTATAGGAATCAATGTAAAATGAATTAATCCATTCTTGGGACTCCAAAGATCTCTAGTATGAACTTTTTACAACAGCTACTGTGGAAAGCCAATTGTTATCATCGAACCAACATCGGAGAAATTACCATAATTCGAAAGAAATGAAATACAAACAAAATGAAAACGATATTAGGGCAAAGTCTGGTTTCATGAATATGAATCATCTATAATCTGTGTCAAAGCCTTCAAAATCTCCGTTTTTGCAACACTATCTAGTCACGAAATATACTCCAAACCAACTTGACGATTCTCTATGACACTTGCTGCCATGCGTTGTAAACAAAAACTGTCAATGTAAGGATGATAAAATAATGTTTTCAGAAGTCACAGACTGTTAGTTCTATGTCAGATAATATTGAAAACATCTTTGAAAAATTTCTTATATCCAGAGCTTCGTAAAGTTTGAAAGGACTTTGCTGATCCACGGGCTGGATAAGAAGAGCCGTATTTGGTAGTGTGAAATTTACTGTGATGAAATGTAATTCCTCAATCACATTCTGTCCAGAAAAAAAACAAACTTTAATGTCAGACTTCTGAAATATGTTTCCTTCGGGATTTAAGACGTTTTGCGTGCTCGTAAACCAAGATTAGTTCGTAAACTGAATCATTTTTTTTTGTTCGTGAACCGAATTGTTCGCAAACCGAGTGTTGATTGTATTTCCTTTGTAAAATGATACATCGAAACATAAGCATGGATGAAAGCTACGGATTAGTCACTGAACACACACAAGAGAACAAAAACACTTTCATTTTGTTTGCAACCTTTGTTATTGATGTTTTGATACGTAAGAAAAGATTATAGGAAGGAAAGTTGAAAATAACTTGAGCTTGAACAAAACGATAAAGGCATTTCACTGCGCCAAGTTCGAAAAGAGGTTATTGTTCAAGAAGAATTCAGACTTTTATTCGAGTCTGTAAACGTTAATTTTGCCACATGCATGCTTTTGTGACTCGAAGTGCTCGTGACTCGAAAAAAAGTTGAAGACCACTGATTTCAGTGCATAATGCAGTGAAACCTCGATATAACAAAGTAAATAATAGTTTTATTCGATACGAATAAAAGAAAGGGTGAAGGGGTGATGATATTAAAAAAAAAGTCCTGAAATCACAACAAAACTTTCTAAACTCCATCGAAAAACCGATTTTCGCGACAAGTTTCTCAGGCAATGGGAAGTTCACGTACCTTCCTACACTCCTATTATGAAAGACTGAACTCAGTATGGAATATGTAAGGAATGGTGGATCTAGTTACGAGGGCGTTCGTTTGCGACTACTGTTAAATATTTGGATGCGTACTTTTTGCCGCTCGTCCTGCGTACTCTTGCCCACCTTGTCGGAAAAGAGTACGTATTCTAAATCTTTTTTAGAAAATGTATAACTCATTTGTTTAATTTATTTGCCGGTTTCAGTTCTCGTATCCTGCTTTAACAAACTATGTTTCGTGAAATTTTTGGGACGTCATCTCTTCGAGTTTCGTTTTCCCCAATCAAAAATCCGCTAGATGCGTACTCTATTACCGACCTTTCCTCCATACATCTCCACATCACGATCACTGATTAGAATCGAACAAAAAAGGCGATTGTTTCCTCAGAGAACGATCCAATTTCCTTGCCCTGGCGGTCGTATATTTACTCTCACTAAAGCAAGAAGAAGTCAAAACTTTTCCTTTGGTTACCGGTACAAGCTGCTGTAAAAATGTCTGTAATATTGAGCAACCACAGCGGAAAAATTTTCCCCTCATTAAGTTTCCGTCAGATTTGCTTTTGGCGGTGTTGAGAGAGAGAGAGAGAGTCAAACAAGGCTGTAAAAGGAATATATATGTGCTGGTGGTTCCGAAATTAAAATGTCGCGCTCACAACCCTTTTTGATTAATGAAATGTCAATATTTGCTGGCGAAAGGAGAAAACTAACTGTCGCACGCCTTTTCTGTGAAAGCCATTCATTCGCCTTCCCCTTCTGTCATGTTATTGTTAGGCTTCAAGTACCCCCTGCACAAGCAAATACCAACCCTTCTTCCACTCCATAAGATTCAACCCCTCAAAGTTGCTCGACTTATATTCCCAGGCTCAAACTACAATGATAATAATGATGCCAATTTCGAAATTAAACCTAAAGAAAGGTGACATCGAAAAAAAAGCTTTATATAAGCCCGTCAATTTCTATCTTCAGAATCCGATTCTGTACAGTCCGCCCTTACCAGACGGGGGGCCCCGGTTCGATTTTGATAATTGATATTTTGGAGTATTGATAATTTGGAGCCCCCTTAACCTCGATTTTATGTATTCTGTAGGAAAGGGGGAAATCGACGCATCTAAAATGCAGCCAAATCTATCTAAAATCTAGACACGCAATTAAATTTGAATCAACAAAAAAATTTAATGAAAATTTCTTACTCAAAAAAATTTTGGATTGATGAAAGAAATATATTTTCAAAACCAGTTGTAATTAGGACATAATGAAATAAATTGTCTGAGAACTTATGTAAATTGCAAGTCGATGAATCAAAAATGAGAAAAACAATTAACAGATAAAATCCCAGCACCCATGAAAATTCAGAATAAGCCTTTTCTGTGAAAAAATTTCAGAAAATTCAGAATTATTGAACTAAAGAAAATTCAGAATTCTAAAATGGAAGAAAATTCAGAATTCTAGAATGGAAGAAAATTCAGAATTCTAAAATGGAAGAAAATTCAGAATTCTAAAATGGAAGAAAATTCAGAATTCTAAAATGGAAGAAAATTCAGAATTTTAGAATGGAAGAAAATTCAGAATAAACAGAATAAATAAAAAATAATAATAATTCCAGTGATGAAAACTCAGAAAAAAACCGAATAAATGAAATACTTCCACAATTGATAAAATTTCATAATTGATAAAAAAATTCAGAGTTCAAGAAAAAATTCAGAATTTACGAAAGAAATTATCATTACAGTAAGTGCGGAGGGGCCCAAAAAAACTCGCTGCCCGATGCGACCGCACCTGTCGCACAGCCATAAGGGCGGCTCTGACTGCATGTATACAGTATTATACCCACGTTACGTCCGGGAATGAAAATCAGGAATAGAGAGAGCTGTTATCGCAATCCACGGAAGAAAAATCCTATTTCGTTTGCTGGAAAAAAAATAATAACAAAAGCAAGCGCAAGGGGATGGCATCGTTGCCTCACACAATCCTCATGTTTTATATTTTTCTCCTACATCCCATCCATAGATGGATAAAGGAAAAAAAAAGGTGATTTTTCTTTTTGAACCAACCAGCAGTTATCAATCTCGATCTAAGGCGGCTTCCCCATCCCAAGGGACCTATAAATTACAAGTTGGGAAGGAACCACGGATAAGGGAAAAGGGCCATCCATCCATCCAATGCAACTTTTTCTCCCTTGTATGGTTCTATGGAGACTGTACTGTATATAGAAATACATGGGATGTGTTTGACGCGGAATAAATAACGGACCAGCATTTGATTTATATCGAACTAGCCATAGACATCCTCCCTTACATTTATAAATATAGATATCTCTCTCTTTCTATATCGAGAGAGGTTCTTTCTACGTCGATATTTATTTTTGTTCTGGATGGTTCCATCGTGCCACGTTACACGTGCAAGGGTCTATGTGGCCAGCGCCTGGCCTGTTCTGGTGAACGTATTTCGTTAAAACTTAGTATATATGCTACCGCCAAAGTGCAGAAATCAGTTATTCTACAGATTATCTAGGTATCAAATCAGTTAATCTGCAGATTAGCTAGGTAATGTGCACATTAACGGCTTTTGAGATATATATACGTGATACGGACCACACATGGGAAAAAGAAATCAACTTATAAACAAAAATAATTTAGTTTTTGACCACCAGGTGGAAAAGTGGTGATTTTTTATTGCAACTTCATTTTTCCCATGGTGCGTATACCAAGTTTCAACGAAATACGCTCGCCAGAACGGGCGCTACATAGGCCTGAGAGTGTCGGTTAAACTAAAACAGTTCTGAATAGTGCAGGGTTCGTACATTCTTTGAAAGTCCTTGAAAAAAAAAAACAGTTCATTTTCAAATCTTTATAAGTCCTTAAAAAATCGTTGCAATCCTTAGAAAAAATCATTAAAAAAAAATCAAATCAAATCAATCAAAGTGCTTGTAAGTGCTTGAAAAAAACATTTTCGTGTGAATTTCTTCCATCAGTTTTTGTTCCCTCTAACTAAATTCCCCGTTAACCAGGCATCTTCAACCCGTTGCTCCCTGAAACACCCAGAATGCTCGATGCTCGTGCCCGATTTTGTGCTAGCGAGCACTTTTAATTAAACAAATTGTACAAATTGCATTCAAGGATTGAAATCTTGATTTCATGCATACGTATGTCCTACTTTCTGAAAGGGTGCTCCTCTTTTGGTAATGAGTACAGACAGTGCTCGCAGCTAGAAAAAGGTTGAAGACCTCTACCCTAAACCTTGTTCCGCTGGGGCGAAAATGAGTAGAGCAAAAAACAGTGAGCTACGAGACAATGTTCAAAACAGGACGTATGGTCACGCATACCTGAGGTATTTCTTTGCTTAAAAAGACATTGCCTAAAATCTGGCAACGAACACTGTGCTCAAGATATTGCTTCAAATTATTTTAAACTATTGAATTATATAATGAATGTCAGTTGCGTATAACTTTGTGTATATGTAGGTTGACCCTATTTCCTCGATAAAAATACGGAAAAATCGCCAGTTGTCACCAAAAATGATTCCAAAAGATAAGCAAAGCTGCTAATTATTGGAGCACCACTGCATCGAAGCGGTAGATTTAAGTGAACTCTATGGCCACACAAACACATGAAAATACAGCTATGTCCCAGGAAATATGGGTCATGTGGTCACCCTACATATATCACTAAATGCTTTCTGAATCTTTTTATTGAAGGCAAATTTCAATGCTGTTCCAAACATAAAATGATTTCTGCTCAGCAAGAACTATGTAATTGTTTTAAAATTATATATCTTCAGTAAATTGACATTTCAAACTGGAAATTTCATTATTAAAAAAAAATTAAATATGAACGAAGTAGTGTCATTAAAAGTGACACTACTGAGATCTAGGTAGCGTCCGTTCTCGTCGACATATTTCGTTGAAACTTGATGCATACGTTATATAAACCATGGTGAAATACAAAACTGATATAAAAATAAATATATTATCATATTTGTGTGATAAAATTTTTAGATTTGAAATAGCATATAGCTGAAAGAAAAATTGACGAAGACACGATACAGAATTTGAATGCAAAAAATTTATAGAAGAATGGGTTAAAATTTTTCGAAGTTGAAAAAAGCTGAAGATCATAAAAGCCAGCACCTGGGCTGTTCATCACCGGGGGGGGGGGGGACAACCTGACCCTGGCAGAAGGCAAAACGTTTTTGAGAGTGCTTGGACAATGCCCAAACAAAGCAATCTAACTCCCTACGTTTTGCAATGCAGCACTAAGGAAGTCCAGTGGCATAGAATTATTTAGACAATTTGAATAAAGAAAAATGTAAATAAAGCAAACAAATACACGAAGAATGTAAACCAAGTCTTCATCTGGTGGGACCACTCGTCAGCAGTGCCGTCTTAAGGCATGAGCTCACCCGGGCACGGCACGGGAGCCTCAGAAAAATCAATTGGACCGGGGGTCCATGGTACTCTTAAGACGGCCCTGCTCGTCAGAGCTTATATGTCGCCCTGAATTAAGAGGTATGAGAAGGTAGTCTCTCCAGGCTCATCTATTTCAGTGTTTCTCAATCTGGGGCCATGTGCCCCCCCCCCCCCCCTCTGCGGTACTGAGATATTCCGAGGGGGTAAGCACCATCAGAGGCGGATTTATGGTTTTTTCCGCCTGTGGACTACACAAATTTTGCCGTTCTTAACCCATTCTAGTCTGATTTCTGATCCGTCCATTACTCGAATTTGCTACCCTCGGGTTTAGCCCCTTAGCCTCCCCTTTCTCCGCCTCGAGAATTCACCTATTTCTCGTATTTCTGAGGCCCCCGTTCCGTGCCCGGGTGGGCCCACGCGTTAAGACGGCACTGGCTGGATCAGAAAGAGTGCTGAGTTCATTGTTTTTTGCGTTCAAAGTTACGGTGGAGGCGCTAAAATGAACACTTATCCCTGAGTGACAGAATAAAATATCATTTCTAGTTGCAGCCCTGTGCACCCGTGATGTATACAGCAATTGTTGAACGGATTTGGTCAGGAAAACGTACCTAAAGAAGTATTTTAAAAAGCATAAAACTTTTTTGAGTTCTCACTCATATTGTTACGACCCTCGACGTATCGATTTTTTCCCACTTTTGTTACTCCATATTCTTGGCTTTTGTTCGTAGGTATTTTGGTCATTTCCCGTTTCCTTCTTTTCCCATATTTCTGTCATCATAAAAAAAGTCATATATATATATATATATATATACAAGAAAAGAAGGTTATCGAGAATTGTTGTGTTCGGTCGAACTCTCTCCTCCGTTTCACATTTACGGCCATCGTAACTTCTGGCTCGAATGGGTCGCCAACGACCATTTTCACAACTACTGGACGTTGGTCGTCTAATAGCACCCTCCGGGGCTAGTGACCATTGGCTTCCGTTCCGCGTATATATGTATCCCAGATCCCGAGGCTACACTAACAATATATATAAAAAGAAATTATTTTCTCGGACAAAGAATAGGTTTGCACTGACCATCGTTATCTCCAGTGGATAGTTTTGACCCCAGTCACATACACATAGACTTGCATATCTTTCTTCCCCAGTTCCACATATTTCACCTGGAAGAGTAGCAAAGGGGAATCTATAAAATGTCGGCCATCTGGATACAGATACAGTCCGTTATAAATTCGGGTCCAAACCTGCAGAACTCGGACAAAAAACCGGTTTTGAGGCGTGGCTAGCACAGCGCGGGTGATTTAAATGGTAGATTTTGCGTAGGCACACCACAAAACCGGTTTTTGAGCTGCAGAATTTTATGGGTATAGAAGCGGCTTATAACGAGAATCTCTCTCGCTATAACGACTGATTCGCAAGTGATTGTCAAATACCGTATTTACTCGCATATAGAACGAGGTATGATCATAGACGGAGATAGACTTGAAAGTTTGAGTAATTCATGATGATGATGTCAGTTCATTTATACGCATATATAATATAATGGCGGATGATGGCCTAGATTTTTCCAGTGGCTATAATTCTGACCAGTGGTTTTTTACAGGGCTTGGAAATCGCAACTTTAATTAAAGTTACCCTGTACTTAAGTATAAGTATTTCTTGTTTTTTACAGCATCCATACCCTTCTGAAGATCAGAAGAAGCAACTTGCTCAAGATACTGGTCTGACGATTCTGCAAGTGAATAATTGGTGAGTGAAAACCTTCGATAATATCGATAATTGATCAGTACCTACAGGGTGTCCCAAATTGTGTGCACAGCAGATATCTTTCCAACCGTTGACTTTGAAAATATACTTTCAATTGCAAAAAGTTTTCAACTGACGTGCAGTTTCGTAAAATCTTAAAAATTGTTTGAGGGGTCATATACATAAAAAATAAAGAAATTAAATTTTTATACAGTCCCCGTGTGTTCAAACGTCAATTACAAAGTTGTCCTATCTCTTCTGAAGCAAACAAAAAGAATTCCACGTTTCCAAGTGCAATATTCGTTGAAATATTTGCGTTCAAAAATCGGAGAAAAATTGGCCGAATATGCCGAGTACCGAATAACAATCGAATATTCATCCCATCTGCAATGCTTATTTTATGGTGTTTGTTTGTCCTAATACGGCCTTCATCCCATCAACCGTTCGTGATGTTTTGATTTAAAAATTGCTCAAAATGCGTTCAGAAATCCCCGTACCAGTTTTGAGAGCGAAAATACAGTGTATGACAAAATAAAAGAAACTAAATTTTTTTACTACACCCCCCCCCCCCCCGGGTTTTATTTTCCAATCGGAAAGCCATTGTCCTGTCTCTTCTGAGCCCAACAAAAAAAATCACGTGTTTTTAACTGCAATATTCGCTGAGATACTTCAATTCAAAAATTGGGAGAAAACACACAGAATAATGGAGGGGGGGGGGGGGGAAAGCGTTTTGCGTTAGTTTATGCCATCCTTTCCCAACTTTTCTCTGATTTTTTTAAATTCAAATATTTCCGTGAATATTGCACTTGGAAACATGTAATTTTTTTTGTTGGCTTCAACAACTTTCTAATTATGTTTTTGAGCACACGGGGACTGTATAAAAAATTAATTTCTTTATTTTTTTTATGTATACGACCCCTCAAACGAATTTTAAGATATCAAGTAACTGCATGTCAATTGAACACTTCAACTGAAAGTATGTTTTTAAAGTCAACGCGCGGTTGCAGAGATATCGGCTGCGCGCACAATTTGGGACAGCCCGTATATGATGTCTGATAATAATCGCAGCTTTCTTTTCGGAAAGCTCAATCGTCGTTTCTGCCGTGGGGACAGACAAAACGTGTGAGGTAGAGTTAGGTTAGTCGTCGAGTGTGTCGTAATGGATATGAGATGTCCTGCAATGAAATTCGTGTCACGCAGTCGGGAGATCCATCGACAATTTTAAGGACAGAGGCGATCTCTACAAGCACGTCTTCAAGTCAAGAAGAGGTTCGTTTGTCTTGTGTGGAGAGAAGAGAGAGATGGTGTGGAATTCACACACGCGGTATAAGTCGTTAAATACTCCAATAGGAAGGAGGTCTTTGTGTTTGTTTAATGGCTCAATGTGAGGTGTGTATATAATCCAGTAATTTTAACAGGGGCCGATAATGAAACAGCAGGAAATCGAGGCACGTATCACGACTTGCCTTATGGATCCTTTTAATACCTTCCCTCACCGTTAGACGACATAGAAGAGAGAATAGAGTGTAAGAGCTCCCGATAAAAATCCATTATCCTTGATGGAAGTTGAACACGCCACGAGTTATACGACTCGTCGACAACTAACTTCCCAGAGAAAAGTGAGCATCTCGATTTTTATCTCTTTAATACTATTGTAGTACCGACATACCACGATTAGATGTGGTGCCGCGAACTGTTTGGATCAGTGGTTCTCAAAGTTTTGTCTTTCGTGTATTCCTTTGTCTATTCATGATTCATCTGCCGCTCTTCAGACAAGTTTAGTAGATAGATATTGTGCATTCATGAAAGAACCACTCTGAGGGCCACATTTAGCCGGCTGGCCACGGGTTGAGTATATATAGTTTAGAACTTTAGATCGATGAAACTGTCATATCAAGATAGTTGTGGCGCCGTAAACTGTTTAGATGGATGAAACGCATCTCGGTGATCATCATCTACTTCATACATGCTCAACCTATAGCCCGCGGAGTAATCTGATGCGACCCGTGACCTCAAATCAAAGTTTTTATACAAATATAAAATCAGAGCCCACAACAGGCAAATCGGACAAGGTGGCTGGCAAAAAATAAATAAATGAATGAATAAACTAAATAAAATGAACCAAGTGACGCATTCACTTATGTGACCCGTGGCACCTTTACAGATCACTCATGTGACCCACGGTTTACAAACCACTTGGGTGACCAACGGCACCGTTCCAGATCATTTAAGTTGCCCGCCAAACATTTACAGATCACCTAAGCCGCCCACGGTACACGTGCAGATCACTCAAGTGATCAGCGGCATATTTATAGATCATTCAAGTATATTAAGCATATTTAAGACCATTTATTATTACCTGCGGCGCTGTTCCAGGCTATATACCGAAGCGGCCCGAAACACTTTTTTGAAACCAGAGAAGTGGCACGCACTCTTCTATAAGCTGAGCACCCTTGATCTACTTCCTCGTGGTTCTCTTCAGGGCCACAACTAGATGCTTGGTCAGCCGGGACAAGCCAATACCTTCTAGAGCAGAAGGCCTGACCCCGAGATTCGTGACGTCATCGAATTCCGTCCTAGAATCGTCTTCCCTGTAAGATCGTTTTCCAGCAGCACCACACACTGTAGCGCCGTTATATATATTTTTTTTTGACCCACCCCGCTGTAATAGATATTTTTTTCTTATAAAAAAAAGGTTGAATTACCTAAGAATTTAGCACTCGAATGGACGAGTTTATACTTATAATTCAACATTATTTTCAAGTATCAATTAGAGCCAGAGTTTTTACGAAAACTTGACAATATTTGAATTACCATTTGACATCAAAATTTCCCCACGAGAATTTTTCGGAATTTCATTTCTGTTGATTTTAACCAAAAAAATATCCATTGAATACCAAAATTCAAGTATATGTAAAATATCCTTTATTTTTCATTAAGATAGACATATGCAATATTCACTATATATTTTGTCATTTAAAAATTATATACAGTATATACAAACTTTTCACGTAATGTGTATTTTATTGAAAGGAAGAAAAAAGAACGAATGAACAAATATGCTTTGCTCCTTCCAGAAAATTTCAATGAAAACTATGGATTAGATATAGATTGTATGATTCTCATTCGTACACAAATTCATAACATTCAAGTAGTAAAAATCCATTTCAAAAATAGTTTTTTTCTTCAATATATGTCACCAGTTTCTTCTTTGCATAAAATTGTTTTATTATTTATAACTTCTCTTAAACATTCATTTTTATTCGAAGATTCTTTAGAAATAAGCCAGAAAAAAAACAAACCAAGAATACGTAGATTAATTTTGAGGTTTGTTATGAAGCAAAGTGTGATCTATGTTCAAGATTATAAATATCATCAGGTTCATATTTTATTTAGGCTGGGGAGAAAAAATTCTATCCAATGTTTTTCACTACACACATGGAATTACACAAGAAATAAAACTTGCTAGAATTGAAAAACAATCTTTAATTGAACATTTGCATTAAACATGAATTCAACATCATTTTTCAGTTTCTCAGTCACAACGTCATTATATAGAACATAACTAACAACTACAGGAGTTGACACGACAAACCCCTTTAACCAAATTTCGTATGATTATGAAACTTCCATCTTCACACATAACCATCACACATAAACACATTTCTTTTTCAGTACTTAAATGCTCAGAGTGGAAAGAGTATCTAAGTTTTTTCATGAAAGCATGTGAGCAATATATATATATTCAGAACTTGATGGCAATTTTCTGTGAACGACTAAAATCATAACCACCATCATTTATGTATAACTTTTTTTAAAAAAAAAAAGGGAGGTGTAAAATGTACCAGTAATGAGACACTTATTTCAAAGATTTAAAAATAAAAAATGAATTTAAAGGTGAATTTGAAATTTTGAGCTGATAATGATGGATAAATGTTTGACTGATATTGAAAAGTAATTGAGTAAATATTATTTCAAGTTTCGGAGCTAATTAATTAAATGTTAAGTGGCCCATTACTTATACATTTACCGAACTTGATCAAAACAATCAAGTTTCCTCTTTGCACATTTTTCATTCCTAATTTTCCCTTTTTTCTTTGTCACCAAATCATTTTTATTCATACACAGATTTTTGAGTAAAATATTAGATGAAATCCATAAAAAATTTTTGAGCAATATCAGCTTCCCTGTGACAACTACAACATTCATATACATTTCCTAAAATTTCAAACTCTTCCAAGGTGGTAAAAGCTGTGTTTACAAGAACTTCTCTATGCTTACTCTGATTATTATATATCATTTATTACTATATATGATATGATTATTACTATGATTATCTGATTACTGTGATTACTTTGATAAATTCAGCAGTATCAGTAAAATGAGGGATATTTCTGTCTGGGCCCAATATATTTAAAGCCTCGCAAACAAACTAATTGAAGACTGAGTACAAGTTTGATGTTTGTCTCTCTAAATTAAAAGGTCTGAGATTTTCATGTTAGCCCTCTTGCATATGAGACAACATTTGCAGAGTCTGTCATACAGTTGTTTCACTGATGCAAAAGATGCTGTACAAAAATTGTCAACTGAAACATCAAAGTTCAGGTAAAAATAGCACTTGCCATCATTTCTTTGATTCAACCAGTTATTTCTGATATTTTTTAACAAATACACACTATAACAAAAAATAGTGGTCTCGATGGACACCGAGGCTGGGGATACATATATAAATTCTTATGTGGCTTTGTGAACAAGCTCATTGCTTTTCTATTGATAGCATTGTTATCAGTGACAACACCAATAACTGTGAAACCAATATTTTCTAAACCTAAAATAACTTAAGATAACATTACGTAACAATACGTGATTTATCTTGAACACAGGTAAAATATGCACAACTTCTTTAAAAGGGGACATTAGGCTGGAAACTATAAACACAAAAGCACTCTTCGCAGCTTCTTCTGTGTTGAAGGCCATGCCAACAACAGAACCTCCCTTATAATCAAAATAAGGTTTTATGTAAATTTTGTCAACAAGAAGAATAACTTTTTTATCTGCATCAGAAATATATTTTGCTCTGACTTTTATGTACATCAAGAAATTTTGACTCACCTCCTCGGTTGGTGAAACTGGTAGTCGCTGACTAATTTTCCTCAAAGTTGATGGATGAGGCAGTATTATTTTATTGCTAGATCTTATAAATTTGTACACTTGTGGCGAAATTGAATGTAACAGAGTAGCAAATATATGATGTCATTAGAGTATTTAAAGTTGTTTTTTGCACAACGACTAATCTTAATTTGTTCCTCTATAAAATTTATCAGTAATTCATTTTCACCAGTCTTCAAAGAAGACAGAGCATCATTGAAGAAATCTATTTTAGAGGAATTTTTTCCTCACACATAGGATTCATACTTTTAAGTGTGTCTAATATATCAATTAAGTCATTGAAATTTGTGAACTTATATGGGAGGGTAAATTTTTTAATTCTTTTCAATGCAATACTTTTTAGATAAACAGAAACATTAAGATTACTTACAACCACTGAATGCGAAATCTGTGGGTATGGTTGTATATCCAAATGATAAACACAAAATTTTTCACTGATTCGACACTTCATAAAAATTGTCAAGACCAAATGTTTCAACACATCACTGTAGATCTTCCATACTGCTGATTTGTCTCTGCTGAGAAAATGTTGCTGCATCAGTCACACTTTCCTCAAGGGCCGTTTTTAAGCGTTCATTCTTTCAGTGTTTTTTGTAGTTTGGAGATAACCTTCGTTTAATAGGAAGTGTCATAGAAGTTGATGGATATCCTTCGAAGAGTCACGGCACAGCGTTCTTTCTTCTCTTAATTATCAACGGAGCTGTTAAAGTATTACCACTGTTTCTGTCAAAAGCTGAAGATTCTGTTAACAAATCCATGGCCAGAAAATGCAGTTCACATACCTAGACATAAAATATAAAATAAGCATAATCAGACTGATGGCTATTGGTAATAACATGAAATTAATTTAGTCTCTGACCATTACTTGTTCTCCATAAGAGATGGGACAAATAATCTGCTGCTAAATTATATATAATATACTATTATTATAACTAGTTAAATACTAGTTCATAAATTATATGGTGCATTACTAGTTAGGAGTAAATAATGATTTACATTTCCTTGATTGGATATGAAATTGTAATTAATTAAAAACAAAAATCATTTGGTAATATTAATGTACTATGATGTATCATTGTCAAATTTTGTCAGTATCATGGCAATATCTCCCAATTACCAGTTTTACAATATCTATTGAAATAAAAAAATTCCATACTTAAAATTCAATATTTAAAATTACCAATAATTTCATTTCTTAATTAAAAACACTAATTTCATTTACAATTGTGATGAATTTTAAGGAAATTAATATTCGGCCACGAAATATTTGCTATCTGGCCAAAACATTATCTGAATATTTGGTACTCGGTTATTCCGCCGAATCACTATTTGTCCCATCTCTTCTTAATATCGGAGTTGATTTTTTTGCATTCCGTTGAATTTTTCTTAAAGAATAAAACAATATAATGTTTACGAAATGAGCACTTACACTATTGCGATCATTCGGTACGAAGTCCTTTCTTTGGATGGAATTCAACCACTTCTTCTTCAGATCTTCACATTTCGGAAAATAAAATACAGATACTTTTGGGTCAGACATATTTCTATAAAAAAATATCTAATCGACGACCACGTGCCTTCGTTAATGGCGATTTCTTGGGAGAAGCAGAGCGTGGATCGGGGGAGAATGCCGAGAAGAAGAAATTCTCTTTCTCGTTTAAGCCGGAGTGTGGTGACGTCACAGCATCGAAAATATCTCGGGCGAAGGCCTTCTCTCTAGAAGGTATTGGACAAGCTCGCATTTCGACGTCCCCTTGTAATGGCGAAGGATAGGTTAAAGAGGAGTTCTTGACCTATGGATCCCGACCCAAACTTGATTGTTACAAGACTGTTACTCGCAATCCTTTGGTTACGAGACTGCTACACGGAACTCTGGATGATTATGAAGCCGTTACATGGAACCCTGGGTGAGCATGAGGCTATTTGTTCCACGTAACCGAAAACTTGAACATTTTCTCCAATATTAAGTATTTTTATTGCAACGCCAATGAAAAATTTTACAGCTTTCGATACCGCGGAACCCCAAGTGCATCAGTATAGGTTTTCAACAAATTTCGAGTTGGAAACTTATGCTACAGATTCTGGATTCTAGACTATCATAATATCACTACTAGTTGTAAATCTTCATCGAACGGAGAGTCAGCAAGAATGTTTCGATATGGCAACATGTGTTCCAATTCTTTCATTTAATAATACACCAGTCGCCAAGATAGAGTCAGTTGATCTCGTATTAACTATTATCATCGAGATTATTATTATCCAGGAAAGAAGCGTATTCTTGTTACTTGTATTATTCCCGTAGCGTAAATTATAGGCTGTCAAGTGTCTTCTATTCATCAGCGTTCCCGTCTTTCAAGGCCGGGCTTTTTCAACCATAAGTATCAGGTTCAAGTTTGAATGTCTATCAACACTGCTGTAACTAACCACGGGTTGTCATATCATCCACGTCAGGAGTTTCTTAAAATTTCTTTTTGGTACTTATTATTTCTTTTTCGTGCCTATATCCTGTTATTGTGTCGAAGCCAATGTCCTTTTGTGTTCTTCTTTCCGCCTATACTGAGTGAGACCTTTTGCTACAAAATCATACCGTGACTTGAGATACGTAGTTAGTATGTGTGCATTGTTGTTGATTTTTTCCCTCAACAATGTGGCCATCTCGAGTCCGTCACAAATCTGCTGCTTCTTGAATCTTAAAGCCGCTACACTACTACTCTGATGTGATCAGATACGTTGTGAATTCTGGGTTGTGGAAATTCACAACGTCAGAGTATTGTGTAGTGACCTTTAACGTGCATATGTTACGGTGAAAACGTGAAGACTGGTAAAATTTTACCAGTAAGACCTATGTTTTACCAAGGCACAGGGCCCGATTTCCGCATGGACAACATGAGCATTTTCCCAGGCCCTCGTGTTTTAAAGGCTTCCCCAACCCCTAAATTTATAATAGTATATATTTTACTTATAAATTTTTTCGATTTTATTTGGTAAAATTTTGATAAAATTAAAGAATATATATATATATATATATATTTTTTTTTTTTTCTTCCCTAAATCACATCATTCTATTTTCAAAGTGCCCATTATCAGCAAACCTTATTAAATATCAATTTTAATATCACACTAACCAGTAATAGACTTTACACATCATCTACAATGCACCTATTTCAATGTGTCACAGTCTTTTGCTCGATTCTTGACCGTAAAATGATTTATGAAACGATGGCAGGAAATTTTGCAAGTTTGATCAACATAGAATCCTCAAACCATCATGAAGATGATTCTGTATATTTGCAATGCAGAACTTTAAGCATTTGATCTTGCTATGACTTTTTCAGACGAACTGCAAAAAAGGTTGGTGACACAATGACAACATCGCCAATATCAAACTCTTCTAGAGAAAGATCATTCTTCTTATTAACAAGGATAAAATCATCCTTGAAAATCTGTCATCCCCTCAGCTTTATTGTGTATTGAAGCTGAGAGATAACTCAAAAATTAGATTTTGATGATGTCACCAATGACTTTGCTCACATGAGAGTGCGAAAAAAGCATTTATTGCAACATATTTCCCACACATGGAGAATTTTGCATAACATATCTCATTTGAAATCGTGAATATCCTTTTTTTGAAGTGTTTACAAACATTTAACTGTATTTGCTGACATACCAAACCTATTCGATCACAGTCGGGGGGGGGGGGGCAATACTTCGTTTGCCCAGGGCAGGGCTCCAACTAGGAACTGGGGAGGAGAAGGCGGGTCTAGTCTTCACACCCTTTAACTGTTCCTTCTACATTACAAAGGCGCCAAAATGCCGGCCTGCCCCGGGTAAGAAAGTATCTCTGTCCCAGGGCCCAATCAAGTTAAAGTCAGGCCCTGCAAAGGCGAGTTAGTAAAGCCTAAAAAACGCTTGCAAACGTTTCCATTTCAGAATTTTACCTATCAGGGCCCGTTTTTAATGAATCATCATGAACCAATAAGCGGCAATTCCTGATGACTGTTAATTAATTAATAGTAAATCCAATAATTATAATTAATTAGTATTTATAAATATTTAAGTAAAACTTTTATTTTGTCACGCCACGGTAACAAGCGTATTTCGGGCATTTATCAACTCGTCTTGGTAAACACCTTACCTCGAGCTTTTACCGCAACATACAAACTTTAGAAGGGTGCGGGCCACTTCGTTTTCCGGGTTTGAAAACGTTTCGGGGACCACTTAAGTTACTGGAAGTGCACAGTCGGCCATTCACGTGATCTGTAAATGTGTCGCGGATCACTTAAGTGATCTAGAAATGTACAGCGGGGCACTTAAATGACCTAGAACTGTGCCGCGGGTAACGTAAGGGATATGGAACTGCGTCGAGGGCCGTTTAAATGCTCTTAAACTGTGCTGAGGATCACTTAAGTGAAAAGTAAATATCTAAAGTAAGTGAATAAGTAATAAGTGAATAAGTAAATATGTCGCGAGTCAATTAAGTGATCTGTAAACGTGTCGCCAGTGGCTTGAATGATCTGTAAATGTGCCGCGCGTCACTTAAGTGATCTGCAAATGTATCGCCCGTTGCTTGATTGATGGGGGAACTCCTCAACGGGCAGCTTAAGGCTATGTAACTGTGTCGCGGGTAACTCAAGCTATCTGTATATATGCCGTGGGCCACAAAAGTAATGTGAAACTGCACCACGGGTCACTCAAGTTATCTTTAAATGTGCCGCGGGACACCTAAGTACTCTGGAATCATGCCGCAAGGCCAGTCAAGTAATCTGTAAATATGGCGCAGGTTTTATAAGTGATCCGGAACAATGCTGTGGATCACTCAAATGATCTGTGAAAATGCCGCTGGTCCCTTAAGTGATCTGGAAATGTGCCGTTTAGTTCATTCTTACATTACATTTGAGGTCGAGAGCCACATTTGGCCCACGGACCATCGGTTGAGCATGTCATGATATACACATTTAGCCATGGCCCCCCACATCCTGGAGCAGGAGCCCTGTCACATGCCTTTAGCTACTGGTTCAAATGGAGGAGGGCTTTGAAATCACAGTTCGCGGGAATTGCTGTTGTTGGCAAAGAAGTAGAAAAGGAAACGCGCGAAGGTGTGACGGATCGAAGTCGTAACTGTTGGTGGCAAAAATGGGGTGACGGCGGGGGCGGAAGGAATAGGGCAAACAGCCACCACACCAACAACTGTCACTCGTTTGACGAATGACCTCCATGTCGTGGGAGGATCGGTCTGGTTTCTCTCTCTTTCTACCATCCATTCCCATCCGAGTCCATTCATTTTCCCGTTCTTCCACACTTCCAGCGTGAACAGAGAGAAAAGGACGCCACCGGCCAATGGTCATCATCAAAGGACACGACCAACATTCGATCCGGACACCTCCTGGTCTTCCTGATTGATTGCTCCTCCGCTCGCTCGTGCAAAAAAAAAAAAAATTTGTTCTCCCCCGTCTCTATTTTCTGTCTGAACAGAAGTGGAAATAAATCCGATTTATCATCAGGGGAGCATACATGCTCAAGCTATGGCCCGCGGTCCAAATGTGGCCCTCGGAGTCATTTAATGTAGTTAATTTTTTTAAAAATGAAGTAAACAAATGATAACCAGATTCTTCAAGTGACCCGCGGCACATTCACAGATCATTTAAATGATCCGAGGCACACATTTGCAGATCAATTAAGTGACCTATGGTACTGTTCTAGATCACTTAAGTGGCTCGACGTACATTCTTACCTCACTTAAGTAACCCACGGCGCATTTCGAGACCAAAGTGACCCGCCGCACATTCATAATTCAATTAACGGGCTATATACCACAGCAGGGTTATCCTTAGCAAAAGCGGGGCGAAAATACGAAAATAATGATGGGGACCAGAAATGTCTTAATAACTTCGGGGTCCTTTAGTGCCGATATACGTATGCTGTGGAAGAGGGGGAATCGGCATCCAAAAATTCTACAAAATATACAGGAATGCTGAAAAAATATCAAATACAAAGAAATATAGACATAACTAGAAATGAAAATTAGCAAATAATAATAATAATAAAGAAAATTTCGGATTAAAGAAAATTTCAAATTGGTGAAATAAATAATTCCAGAATTGATGAGAGAGAGAGAGAGAGAGAGAGAGAGAAAATTCATAATTTATTAGAGAAATAATGAGAATTATTTTTTTCTGTATGAAAATGTAGATTTCTAGAAAATAATTTCTTTCTAGGTGAAGATGCAAAATTCCAGAACGAATGAAAATTTAGAATTTATGAAAGAAATTATCATTACCCCGTAACTAGACGGGGGGGGGGGGACCTGGTGCGAATAAGCGCTGCTCTGTCCTAGAGCTCAAAATTCGTTTAGCCCACAGGCGGCAAAACCATAAATTCCACCTGTGGGAGGGGGAGTAACCTTTAAGGACATTGCAAAGCATTTCGTGTGTCCATTAAAGAATCCAAACTGACGTCGACAAAAACGCCGGCAACAAGACTAATAGCAGAAGCAGCGCAAGAAATTAGTTAACAAGTCCAAGAACAACTTTTCCCATTTGTCCTGGTGGAAAAGACTTGCTTTTACCCCCAAAAGCCCCGTATCATCATCATCGTTTCCTTTTATCCGGAGAGTACTTTTCTCACCTCCTTTTCCCACTTAACCGACATTTCCCCCATTAGTCCCCGATACTCGGCAAGAAATTGCCATTCCGGTAAAACGGCACAAAAAGCCCTCCCGTGAATAAGAGCAAAAGCGGAAAAGAAAATGGCTAATGACACACACACACACAATCCTTGCTTAAAGTAAGTCTACCTTACGATCACCTAATCTTACGTACTTTCTTTTAGGATCGAAGCCGTAAAATTTATCCTATATATAATCCTTTTTCTTTTCTTGAACCATCCAAGCCCAGGACAGTACAGTCAAATTCTGTTGTAAAGACCTACGTTGTAATGGCACCTCGGTTATAACGTCAATACCAGGCGGTCTGGAATGACCCCCATAGAGCAAAGGTGCTCAACCCTTTAAAGAGCGCGGGCCACGGTTTGAAAACGTGTCGCGCGTTACACTTAAGTAGTCTGCAAATGTACCGCGGGTCATTTGAGTGGGGTAAGAATCTACGGCGAGCCCTTTAAGTGATCTAGAACAGTGCCCCCCCCCCCAGGTTACTTAATTCCACGGAACCCCCAAAAAAAAAAGCTCTCACGAAACATCTGTTGGAAACTTGTGCTCTAAAAAGGTTGGGAACGCTTGCTATACGTTACACTTTTCTTCTAGATCAGTGTTTCTTAACCGTTTTTCGCCCATGGCCCCCTTTTTGAACCACATTTTCTTTTCGTTCTTCCCATCTTAGTTAGCCCCCAACCTCATGCAAGAGCAAAAATCATTTCTACTTATCAACTTCATTTTTTGAGTTAATTTATAGTGAACAGTAATTTTACAAATAAGGTCAGTCTCTCCGGAGTTCAGTGAGGGTTCTCTTGTGGGTGTTCTATGCTGGGGTGTATCAACATCATGGGGACCTCAGGCAAAGTGATGTTCTGGAGCCCCTGGAAGTCTATTAGCTGGAAGTAGCAGCTAAAAACTGGTTAGCATATTTACATTTTTTGAACTCAAAAATTATTGCACTAGATCTCATTATGTAGCTTCTCTATGGACACGGGGTCCCAGGACATGTCCGTCCACAGAGACAGCACATGGGTGCTTTTTTGATGATGATGACGAGTACAGATCGATTGCCTGTGTAAACGTTGTCAGTGTTGTGTTATTGTTTTTAATTGTTATTATAAGTTATAATTGTATATATAAGTATAGTCCTCTTTTTTGGTCTTGGACATAGTTTTCTTCAACATTTTTTCTCAGTCGCAAATCGAAAGCACCATCGATGCCCATCATCGGAAGAAGAGCACCCGTAAAGCATTTACGGATGCGTTTCAAAACTCAAATAATGACAGTCGGCCCTTGGTTACAATTTAAATGGGATCATCGGGAATCGAATTGTGATTTTATTAAGCACCGCAGTAGTTCTGAGCACTGACATAGATGGTGCTCGAGTAGCGAACACCAAATGTTTAGGGCCCCCCCCCCCCCCACCGACATGTACAATGTTTTTATTTTGAAATTATCAAGTCCAAAAATTCCATTAGAAAATAATAACAGCATGAATCTTTTCAGAGAGGTGCCCCCAACATACTAAGAAATCATAATCTCTGGCATACGGGGGGGGGGGGCCTAAAAAATTCAAAAATTGAATTTAATCCGCAAGAAATCGAGATGAAATCTTCAAATCAGGCTCTGTTCCACCAAATTCAGAACTTGCACAAAATGCCACTTCACAACAGCAAAATATTCGAAATTTAATTTCCCAGGTAATCCTTCATAGAAAAGTGTTGTGGGAGAAGATGGGCAAAGGGGGAAAATGAGAGACCCTTACCAAAACCCACCCCCCTCCCCTCCAATCTCTCGTAAGCAACACATACATTCACACACACACACAACCTTGTACATAACACACACCATACCGTATTTTCAGGTTGCAAAGGGCGCTTATTCCTTGGAAAAATGGGGTGCTGGGAGAGGAAAAGCTTCAGCTCCAGCGCACCTTTTGCCCATTGCCACCGCTACGAACAAGCAACCAACCAACGCATTTGCCCCGCTCCCCCTCCCACGACCCTCTTAAGACCGAGGGGGGCCCCCCAATGATAAATGCTTAGCCGGGGCTTGTCAAAATCAGGCGGCGTTGTTATGTGTGTATGTGCAGTGCATGGCTCTTTCACTCTCTAGCTAGCTCTCTCTCTCTCTCCTAGGTATATTCCTGGAAAAAGCGAAAACTTTCCTCAGCGGCAGGAGGTTAGTTGGCAAACGGGGGGGGGGGGGGAAGAACAAAAAAAAAAATACGGGACACACACACACACAGACAGAAAGAGAAGGGAGCCAAGGATTTGCGAGAAGAAGAAGGAGCACATTATATTTTAGCGCAGGTCTTTGTTTATTACCGAGGCTATAGTCGAAAACCTGTCAGCTCCACCTGCATGAAGTTCCACATTTTCTCATCTTCAGGGCCTCTGTCTTTTACCTCCCGTGCCCCCCCCCCCCACAGTCTCACTCAGCCAGCCCACCATTTCTCTTTTTTCGCCCCCCACACACACTAAGAAGGAAAAGAAAAGTTATTATGATAGGTTCCAATTCAGATCTCTGATCAAAAACACATGCAAAAAAGGGGGGGGGACTAGGTGGTGGCGGGTGGATAGAACCCCCCACAAGATTGAAGGTGGGATTTTCTGAGTACGTGGACTGCGAGATGGAATCCGATACTATCCCGTGTCGAGGAAAGAGAGCACAAGCACCAGGGTTCTTCTATGGGTGAAAAATATATCAAAAAATAGGAATGAAATAAAAACCAAAACGGGAGGGAAAAAAACCGCATCGAGAATTTTCGGGGATGCATATACACAAGATTTGATATGCATGAAAAAACTTTGATGGATTTTTGTTTTCGTTTTTCTGTGAAATATTTACCGCCCCTCTAACAGCTTTTGTTCGCCTTTCCCATATACATACCAGTCTGGGAGAATCTTCGGGATTCGTATTTGCATCCGCGTGGAACGAAATTTTTGTCCCGTTTCCCATTCTTTTTCTTTTTAACCTCCGTTCAACTTCATGTTTCCTTGGAATGGATGGATCTTCGAGTATAATAGAAACCTTTCGAATATATTTTTCCGTGGTCTTGTTTGTAGCGCCATCTATGGAAAATGAGCGGCAGTGAATGCTACCGACTGTCGTCTAAGCCCTCTAATATTTTTGTGAGGTATTGCATCCACTTGGAATAGAATGTGTTTATCCCATTCGCGATTTTTTTTTTTTCAACCTCGTGTTTCCTTAGACCGGGATTACATTATGAAAGTTTGATAAAAAAAAAATCTTTTACAAGACTTCAAAAAAAATTAAAACAACCAATGAGCCTATTGGTTACATTCGCAAACGATACGCTTATTGATTGTATTAACCAAGTTTTATAAAAGAATTTTTATCGAAATTTTATAGTGTAATCCCGGCCTTAAAATAGACCTTCAAGTACAGTATAATAGAAACGTTTCGAAAATTTTTCGTGGTCCTGTTTGCAGCGCCATCTATTAAAAATCAGCGGCAGTAAATGCTACCGACTGTCTTCTAAGCCACCTAATATTTTCGTAACGTTGTAAGGTATTGCATTCACTTGGAACGGAGTTTTTTTCACATTTCAAATTTTTTTTAACCTTCATGCAAATTCACGTTTACTTAGGCCGGGATTACACCGTAAAAGTCTGATAAAAGATCTTTTACAGCACTTCAAAAAACAACCGATGAACCTATTGTTTACATTCGCTGTTTCGTTGCATTTTTCAAGTTTTATGAAAGAATTTTTATCAAACTTTTATAGTGTAAAATCCCGGTTTTAAAATGATCTTCAAGTACAATATAATAGAAACCTTTCGAAAAATTATCGTGGTCCTTTTTGTAGCTCCATCTATGGAAAATCCGCGGCAGTCAATCCTATCGACTGTCGTCGAAGCCCCCTGATATTTTCGTAACGTTGTAAAGCAGGGGTTCACAACCTTTTCAGTTCAGTCCGCGGGCCAAAAATTTGTATATATGGGATACCATATGTGGCCTGTAATTTTACGGGCCATTCCAGTAATTTTTCATCGTCTCAACTTTTTCATATTATAACAAGTCCCGTTTTTTTACCTTATTTTCAACGAGGATTACTTTGAATTTTTGAAAACAAGAATTAAGATTATTTTCATGGCAAATTGATGCTCCTGGCAATTTTTTCTGGATATAGTTGGAAAATTTACTTGGAACTTGACAATTTTTTTTTGGCTGAAATTGGCAACATCGCTTGACTTTAACAATTTCTTTGGCTATAATTGGTAGCTTTTCTTGCCTCTGAGATTTTTTTGGCTGTAATTAGCGACTTCATTTACCTTTGATAATTGGCAACTTTATTTGCATTTAACAATTTTTTGCCATTATTGGCGATATCCAGTATGGATCCTGATTTCCTGTATTTTTATTAAGGAAATAGGGTTAACCTATGCGTTTATCGTATTTATGTATATATTAATAATTTTCTAAGCACGGGAAAGACTATAAAAGTTCTTTTATAAGAATTTAAAATGCAACAAAAAAGCTCATCGGTTACGTGTAACCAATTGTGGCCATGTTTTTTTTAAGTTTTGTAAAAGATCTTTTATCATACTTTTACAGTGTTATCTCCGCCTAATGGAACACTTTCAGCGAGTCGGATAGAAAATTCGAACGAATGTAACCGATGCGCTTATTGGTTGCATTTTTCCAGTTTTATCAAAAGAGATTTTACAAAACTTTTAGGCTTAAATTATACTATAATATAAAATTTTCATAAAAGTTCTTTTATAAAACTTGAAAAATGCAACCAGTAAGCGCATCGGTTTCATTCGCCAATAAGCTTATTGATTGTTTTTTCAAAGGTATTGTAAAAAAAATCTTTTGCCAAACTTTTACAGTGAAATTCAAACTTTATAATATAAATCCACTGAAAAATAATGCAAACTTTTATAGTGTAATTTCGGCCTCACTATTTCTCAAAGAACATTTAAACTAAGGCCGGTATTACACTATAAAAGTTTCATAAAATTTCATTTATAAAACGTTTATAGTGTAATACCAGCCTAACATGGATTGAAAAAACACATAAAAGTTAATTTTTTTAAGAAAGTATCAATTTTTTTCTGGTTTGTGTTAGGGGGGAGCACGAGTCCCCTATGCCCCAAGGGCCCCCTGTAATTTGTGCGGGGCCATTACAGCAATGAAGCATCTTTTTTCCTGATGGCACCACGACATAGGACCGCAAAGGGTTTAATAAAATACCATCCAATTTTTACTGTTTATAAAGTACACGTTACAGTAAATGTGAATTTTAAAAAAAATCGGTTATTATGCATACTTACCAATCGCCTCGGTAAGTTTGATAAATTTATCACTTTTATCTGCGAATATGCATAGTACCCAAGTGTAATTGGTGAATTTGATAAATACGAAAAACATTCCAAATGAGTTTAGCATGTGCTCGGGTATTATGTATAATCTCCGGTAAAGGTGATTAATCTAGGGAAATAAATCATATTTATCAACGACGCTTGGATACTATGCATAATCACCGGTAAAGGTGATTAATCTAGGGAAATAAATCATATTTATCAACGACGCTTGGATACTATGCATAATCGCCATTAAAGGTGATCAATCTAGGTAAATAAATCATATTTACCAACGACGCTTGGATACTATGCATAATCGCCGGTAAAAGTGATAAATTCAGGGAAATTTATCAAACTTATCAAAATGATATTATGTAAGGATACATAATAGCCGGTTATTATGTACAATAAGCACGTTTATCACATTTACCGTAACATACATGTTCCAAACAAAACTCTATCGCGTAAGATAGTTCGGATTTACGTTCCAGGGCACAATTTGGTATTTTTTAGGGGAAGAAATGCTGTTTCCTTTGTATAATATTTTCTTATTTTATTCCCTAACTCCAAAACCTATTTATGGATAGGGATGTGGAGGAAATTGACTATAGGAAAGATTAAGGGGTAAAGGGGAAAATACCCTTTATCTCGAGGAATAACTTCCCCTCTCCTTTTTTTTTTGGGAAATTTTCGAGCCCATAAGTTCCTCCCTTCTCTGTCATTATTCATATATTTGTAATGGCCAAGGGAGAAAGAAGTTCGAAAAAAGAGCTCAAAAAAGAAAAAAAATCGCAAAATTTTTTCGTTTGTGGATGATAGCGAGGGGGGCTTCTTCACCCCCCCCCCCCACACACGAAGTAAATTTAGGAGGAAATATATAATATTATTCTCTCGCAAGGAGAGATGCGGAGGTTTTCGTACTTTTGCTCAACAACAGCTATCAACTTATAACGAATTTCATTTTTTTTGGGGGCCCCTCCCCCCACACTCTCGCAAAAATTTTTAATCTTCTAGAAAAGTCTCTTGGAATGTTTTCTTGTGTTGTTCAATTTGCCAAGGAGAAAAACAAATTCTCTTTTTTCCAGGGGGGGGGGGAGGGCTTGGATACGTACTAGAGAAAACGGGCAGCGAGGGTACAATATCGGAAGATTGCGAATGTAGTATAGGAAGTTCGGGTAATACGGAATGCCCCTTTTATTTTTCCAATTTAAGGGGTCTCCTACCTTTTAACGCGGTAAAAAACTTTCTCCCCATATGTAGAAATATTATTAAAAATATTATTTACACATTACTTTTTTTTTTCCAAATTTTACCACATGTGTTTGATTGTGTATGCTATTCTATGCCAGAGAAAGAAAAAAAAAAAAAAAGAGTACAAAATTTTACATATCTTTGATACTTTTTCAAAGATTTTCAAAAAAAATCAGTTTGCGTGCATGATGAAATTGCATGAAATCAATGTAACTAAATAAAAAATAACTCAAAATGAAGAAAACTGTTCAATTCATGATTATGAAGATTGGGATTTTTTCGAATCTATCTCACTCAAAATTAAATTTTAAATATTAAGAATTTAAAAATTTTTGTGGATCTCAAAATCTTTTTTGTCATTTTATGAACTAAACAGTTTCCTTCATGTTGAATCAATTTGTATTGAATTTCATTATTTTATAATGCGTGCAAACTGTTTTTAATGCGGTTTTTTCGAAAATTTTTAAAAAAATTTAGAGATTGCAAATTAGAGATGTGTGTCAAAAAAGAAATTTTACACATCTCTACTTTGTAAATTAGAGATGTGTAAAATTTCTTTTTTATACTGGCATGGGATAGCATATCCATACAATCAAATATATGTGGCAAAAATTTGAAATAAATCAATGGAATATAGTATTTTTAATAATATTTCATGTTTTTTTAAAAGGTAAAAGAACCCTTACGGAGGTTTTCTGAAAAAACACATTTTCGAATTTTTCAATTGTGAAACACTATATGAAATTTCCTGCGTCTGTGTTTAAGTTTTTGTACTAACTGCAGTAGAAATGTTTAAAATATTTTAATACAAACTACTGGCAGGACGGGGGTTACAGTGTTGTAAGTCAATATAATCCTCATCTTTAGAAAAAGAATGTTTTACTAGAATTGTTGTCAAAGGTTACCATGTTAAAAGTTTTGTGATTTTACAATTTTGAGGCAAACTATTGAAGTTGTGACATAGTTCATTTTTTCTTTCAGTAGTTTCTTCTAGATTGCATTTCTGGAATCTGGACTGTCCAAATTGTTGAAAATGGGACTTACCACTTAAAGAGCACACAACAGCATTTCACCATATACAAATATCACATTTTCTAACGGATTTGCGCTATCAACCAATTGAATTATTGTTTTTTATTAGTGCAAGGACCATCAAGGTTATGCTGCGCCAAACAATGATCAAGCGGTATAATGAATTGTGGTAGGATTTGCGTGACCAGGTTGCACCACAAAAGGGCCTACCACATTACAATACCCTGCACCCTCGAATGGTTGATTGCACTTATTGTAGCAAATTCGTCAGAAAAATATGATATTTGCTTTTGGTGAAGTCCTGTTGTGCACTCTCTAAACACCCCTCTACCGGCTTTGCTATTGCGATTCAACCACACATTGTGTGACCAAAAATTCTTGTTTAGGAGTCATATCACCTCTTAAAGGTTGTCCCATGAATTTAGAATCACCCTGTATGTAGCCAAGACGAAATTTTTAATGATCAAACGGGAAATAATGTAAGAAAATGAAAGGGGCTTAAACATGAAGATTTCCGTGAGAAGTTCGAATAGTGGTACCAGGTCACGGAAAACTCTTTGTGATATTCATCCGCTTTTCGTGTGTAAAAGGAAACAAACCCCCCACTCCTAAAAAATAGAATACAAAAGCAATGTGGAATGGAATCAATTATGCTAATTTGTATCCAGGTATGTTGGTGGTTGGCGTGTTTGCTACCGTAAATTCGTGCCCTTGCCCCCGTCTGCGGCACGCCAAGTCTGTCGACCTGTCGGCAAACCCATTACCAACACTGAATACTAAAATAACTCGGGAAGTATTCGTATGTAATGTAAGTATACTTGTGATATTGGTGGGTAGTCTTTTGTTTTTAAAAGCTTATCTATTATTCATTTCGTGAGCTTCGTTGAGTAGAAGTGCCGAAGGGGGCGGGGCCCCGTGGTTTTTTTTTTGCTGAGTGGTGCTGTTATGATCACGATTGTTTCTTTAAAAAAATTTCGGCTCTTACGCAGGGCCGTAGCTAGATACTTCGCCAGCCAGAGCAAGCACCAGTTTTGGTGCCCCCGTGTTTTGTACAAGGAACAGTTGAAGGGTTCTAAGGCCGGCATTACACTATAAAAGTTTGATAAAAGTTCGTTTATAAAACTTGAAAAATGCAGCCAATAGGCGGATCAGTTAAGTTCGCTCGAATGTAACAGATGTGCTATTGGTTATATTTTTCAAGTTTTATAAAAGCATTTTGATCAAACTTTTGTATTACAATTCCAACCTAAGGCAAGTGAAGTTGCCAATTATAGCGAAAAAAAAATTGTCGAAGGCATAAATGTTTAGTCATGAGAAAATAATCTCAATTTTGATTTCAAAAAATCCAACTAAGCCTTGTTGAAAATAGAAGAAAAAACTGAATATTTTATGAAAAAGTTGTTTGTGTTGTGTTTTAAAAATACTGGAATGTTCTGTAAAATACGGGCCATACGGTATCCTGTATATACAAGTTTTTGGCCAACGAGCACGGCAGAATTACCGCATATCCGGCCCGCGTACTTGAAAGTTTGTGAACCCCTGTTGAGGAGGGCCGCAAAATATTTTTACGCCGTAAAATAAATTAAAAGACGGCTCATAAGAAAGAAAAGTCTGTAAGGCCGGGATTACTCTATAAAAGTTTGATAAAAGATCTTTTACAAAACTTGAAAAAAAAAGCCAATAAGCCTATTGATTACATTCGCTCGAATGTAGCGAATACGCTTATTGGTTGCATTTTTAAGGTTTTATAAAAGAACATTCTCCTAAAACTTTCATAGTGTAATGCCAGCCTTAAATAAACGCTCGTAAACAAATAATCGAACGCCCATCTTCAATTAAATACAAAAACGCACGTTATCCAATCGAATAGTTAACAGGTGCAATATACCAACGCCCCCTTTCCGGTTTATGTGCTACGCCCTCTCCTCTACCGTCTCCACCCACCAACCGGTTTCTGCTTTAGTACAGGTACATGACTCTCGAGAATGGAATTTATTGTGTCTTAATTAGCGATTAAATGCAGAGTTTCTGAAAACAATGGCGGGTCTACTTGAAAATAAAACAAAAGAAACTTCCAATCAAATTTTGGAAATCTCTCCAGAAATGAAGCGTCTCATTAGCTATTTGTGTTGTGTCCGCGACATCTCTCACAACCCCCGGCCATTCTTCCCAAAAATATACAGTATTTTATAACACTGTTTCCCAACCTTGTGGTCCTAGAGTATTTTAAGGAGTGCCACACTGGTGAAATTAAAACCAAAAGGGAACCATGAAAGGTGGCCACAGAGAGTTGTGGGAAAAAATTTAAATGTGAATAAATACAGCTTTTAAAAGTAAAATACAGCGGGAAAAAGTATGACTAATTTCAAAATCCAGCAGAACTAACAATAAAGCCAGGGCACATGCTCAACCTATGGCCCGCGGGTCAAATGTGGTGCTCGGAGTCATCTGATGTGGTCCGCAACCTCAAACTTAATTTTGTTATTTCTAAAAAAAAAATTAACCAAGCAACACATAACCAGATTCCTTAAGTGACCCACGGCATATTTCCAGACAACTTAAGTGACCCGCGGCATATTTACAGATAAATTAAGTGACCTGGAGCACTGTTCTAGATTACTTAGCACTGTTAGGTTTGCGGCACATTCTTACTCGCTTAAGTGATTCATGGCACATTTCGAGATCATTTAAGCGACCCGTGGCATATTAACATACCACTTAAGTCACTTAAGTGAACCGCGACACATTTGCAGATCACTTGAGTGACCTGGAGCGTTGTTTCAGATCACTCAAGTGATGATCAGCATGTTTTGGTAACTCACATACTTGTGCGCGCACGCTCTAGGTAGGGCCGCAACTAGGGGAGAGCAGGCAGGTTTAGCGCCCCTGACGCAAATTTCACACTTTAACCTCTCCTTCAACATTACGGAGGGGAGGCACCATAATACGTGCTTACCCCAGCTGACCAAGCATCTAGTTTCGGCCCTGGCTCTATGTCACTCTTTTGGTTGCTCCATGACATGTTTCCTTGCTTTATAGGTAGCTCTTTTGATCATTTACATGTTTACACATGCTCTAAAACATTCTTTTGGTCATTCACATGCTTACTCACGCTCCAAGTCACTCGTTTGCCCACTCACGTGCTTAAAAATTCTCTACGTCCCTCTTTCGATCACTCCCTGACCAAACCTGCCCTTAGGTACTGTTTCGGCAGCAGGGCTGTCTTAAAAACATCAAGAGCCTCGGGGCAAAGTTATATTTTTCAGGCCCTACCTAGCTAGAAATGCTTGTCCGTACCAATTTACACGCTTACTCTAGAAACTTTTAACCGTATCTCATTTTTATGAGCCCCCCCCCCCCCCCGCCCACTCTTGAAGCCCCGGCCGTGTCCGGGTAAGTCCATATGTTAAGACGACACTGCTCGGCAGAGGTGGATTTATTTAAGGTTATACGAATTTTGCCACCCTTCTCCCATTCTACTAATTTTCTCGGCCACTGGTTCCTCAAATTTGCCACTCCTCTTAACTTGCTGCCCTGGGCTATAGTCCACTCAGCCCTTCCCCCATAAATACGCCATTGATGGTCCCCCAGGATAAGAACCACCGCTTTATAATATACCCTTTCTCCACCCATATTCTTTGAATTAGCAATTTACCATGGTCATGTAACATTGCCGTTGAGAATGACCATCGTCCGTTCTTTCCATAATGACCATCTGTGCGCCCGTGGGAAAGTGGTGGGGAGGGGTGGTTCTATTCATACAGTTGTCTCTCGAATCTCTAGCCCGTCCGGGATCACATCCGTTTTCCTTTTCCGGTAAGAGGTTCCGGTCTTTTCTGTTCCCTACCGGGTATGAAACCGGAACCGACGCCATTTTCGGTGTCTTTCTTTCGGAATTTTTTTCTATGGTATGAAAAGGAAGGCAGGAGATTTGATAGGACTCTTTTCTTTGGTTCAATCTCATTCTATAGCATATATGCTCAACCCATAACCCGAGGTCCAAATGTGGCCCACGAACTCATTTGATGTGGCGACCTCAACCAAATTTTGTAAAAATTAACACTCTTATAGATCACTTAAGTAACCCGTAGCACATTTACACAGCGACTTAAAATTAGGTCGCAGAGGCTTCCGAAATAATTCTTTGAAATACACTAACAGCCAGCAGGGATTCTTGAGCTATGAGTTACGATTCTTACCTGATCCACAGGGGGCTTCCGAGGTGGGTCTTTCAAATCCACTAACAGTTAAAGGGCACTTAAGCTATGGGTCACGACTCTTAACTGATTCTCAGAGGCTTCCGAGATGTGTGATTCAAGTCCACGAACAGTCAGGGGATTTGAGCTAGGGGTCACGACCCAAACTCAATTCGGAGGGACTTCCGAGATGGGTCTTTCAAATCCACTAACAGCCAAGGATACTTGAGCGATCATACGCTCAAACGTTTGTCACGATCCAAACTTGACGGGTTCCAATTTACAGTCGTGTTATAAATGAACTTATTGCGTCCCTGGGTTTTACTAATTTCGGAAGCAAACATACCCATGGGCAGGGCCGTTGTAAGTGCATCATGGGCCCTCACAGGCGCGAAGTGATTTTCTAATGCCTCTACTGTCTTAGCTAGAAATGCTTGCCTACCAGTTTTCTTGGTTACTTTCGAAATTTTTATCAGATCTCATTTTCACGAGACCTTCCCTCTCTGTACCTGAGGCCCCCAGGCCATGCCCGGTTGAGCCCATGCACTAATGGGTCATGAAGCTGGTCTTGTTGATTTTGGGTCGCGGTTGATAAAGGTTAAGAATCCCTGATCTACATTTAAAGGAGTGTTGAGGTTAATTCCACACAGAACAAAAGAGATCGATCCGTGACAGTTGTCGATAGTAATTTCAAGTTTTCTCAGCACTTTCCGTACGGAAAAATTAAAGGAATTTTTCAACAATTTTTGGTAAATTTCAGAAAGTCACGCCATCTAGTGGAAAAAATGGCAAACAACCCCAAAACTTTTCACGCTTTGTTTCCGTAGTTATTAAAAATAAAATTTTTTCAAGTGTTGGTTTTGTTTCACTAGCTCCGGAGATTTCACTTTTTTTTGTCACGGGTACCCAGGGCCGTCTTAAAAACATCAGGGGCCTCCGGGGGGAAGTGATTTTTCTGAGTCCCCCCAACCTGGCTAGAAATGCCTGCCTAAAATTGCATGCTTACTGTCGAAACTTTCAATCAGATATAATTTTGATGAGGGCCCTCTGCATTTGAGACCCCGAGACTGTTTGGGTAGGCCCATCCGTTAAGATGGCACTGGGAGCACTTCTTTTCTCCAGAATAAAAAAAAAATCACCTTTGAACTCACCAGAGATACCAAGTTATAATTTTAAAAATTATCTATTTCCCTCTACAAAACGCGTCTTTTTGAAATTAATTTATATTTCCATGGGGGCTGCAGGGCTATGTATCTTAAGAGCACCGGGGGGGGGGGGGGGGTATCGGGTGAAGCACAGGACCACTACGAATATGCCAGGATTGATGTGATTTGAGGGGGGGGGGGGGCTCGTGATGAGATCTGGTGCTATAATTTTCGAGAATACTGAATTTGTTCAGCTATATAAATGGTACCCCTCAGACTGTCACCACAATTTCCGGGGCCCTATAATGCTGTTAAAATGACATTTCCTGGAAGCAAAAATTAATCATGGTGTGTCAGTCAGTTAAAGTTACATAAGTAGGTACTGTATACTCAAACTCAGACTAGCTTAATGTGGAATTAATATTTAAATAGCTTGATTCAATTAACTGGTAAAACAAGGTCCCCCTGAGATCGAAATACTATATATATATATATATATATTGCAATTTTATGCATCTTCAAATTAATGTAAGGAGCCCGCTGAGGATCCCGTCAAAATTCCTGACCACAAGAAAAACTGTCCTAAATTTGTACGTACATTGGAAAAGTAATAGACTTCCCTGGTAAGGATTTTTCAGGTGTCCCCGAGCCCGAATTTTTGCTCAGCTCCTACACTTACAATGTAAAGCCGGATCCACACCGGCCACGCTACGCGATTTCGAGCTGCGCAAAAACAATTTTGCGGGTGTAGCTAGGAAAAATTGGTCATTAAAATAGCCTACTCTGCGCTAGCCACACCAAAAAAACCGGTATGCGCAGCTCGAGATCGCGTAGCGCGGCCGGTGTGGATCCGGCTTAAGAAATAAAATATATTTAGCTTGATGTCACAGAGCTCGTAGGATGAAGCCACTATAAATGACCCATCTATAATTTGGTAGACCTTTAAGCTAGAGTACTTTTTGTTGAATAATCTTTTTTTCGAAATTAAAGCCAACATATTTTTGTCCCGTTTTACGGCTCCCAATATTTTGTGGCTTGGTGGTTCTGCATCCTCTCTACCAGCCGGTCCGCTGTAAGAGCTATAATACATGTTCAAAAATGTCTGTCGTACAACACTGGTGATTCCGAAACCATTTTCTAGCCGTTGGCCAAAAATTGGGGTATTATATCAAACTATTCCCTTGTCCATCCGTTGGCCGCAATTGGGTATATATCAACCTATTCCCTTGACATCCAAATCCATAAACTTAATCTTCCAAAACGAGTTATTTTTCGGAAAACAGACTCTTTGTTTTCGGAGACGAGTCTGGTCTTTTTGCGGCCTTTGCGAAAAATAAAGATTTTAAAAAAATTCAATCAACTTTTTTGTTACTTGGCCAATTTGTTACTTTGGTCGTGTCTTTGATAGGCATGGCAACAGTTTTAAATTCATTGGAACGATTGCGGTGTGACATATTAGCCAAACTGATTTCACAAACCGGTGTATTTGAAATTCCGGACATGTCCATCAAACCTACCACTTGTTCCATTTTTTCTATCTATCGCTGTTTTCAAGTTATGTCATTCCAAAGTTAAGGAGTCCTTTCTGATACATTCTGTAGGCAAAGGCGTACGCTGAAGAAAGGGAGATCCCCCAAGCGAACCAAAAATTTAATTTTTTTTAAATATTTTTTTTAGAAAATTAAAGTATCGAAAGAAAATACATTTTGATATTCAATTTTGATCAATTTCTGTTAATGTAAATGCTTTTTTGAAGGTTGGTAACTCAAAATTTCTTTTGTAAGAAATTTCTTGTGCGTCTTCCCCCCCCCCCCCAAGGTCAATCCTGCATACGCCCCTGCCATTAGGAGTACATTATTCTAATTTTACGCTGAGCCATATAATAAGAGCTGTCTCCAGAGTCGGCACCAGCTGATGTCATCGCTCTGACAGAACCGGTTAATTGTCATTGCCCCCCTCTGATATCTCAAGGTCGCTGTTTAGTTTAGTATTGGAGTAGTGACGTCACGCACCTGATCAGAGAACACGTCCACTGAGCCAAGGCGGCAGGAGCAATTTTCAAGAGATGAGACAGCCCTGACTATATACGCCTGATTTTACGGCCCTTAATATTTAGCAGCTTGGTACACCTGCCGTATTTGTCCTTCGATTCAAGTCCGGCTGTATTTGTTCCTCCGATTTGAGATCACGAAGTATCAGTTAAAAAATTTTGAATATTTTATAAGCTACTTCCTCCCTCATTCCACTCTCATATACATCAGCGAAAATGAATCCGAACATCTCGGCCCGTTCTTTATTCCATTTGGGCCCCTTTTATCCACTAATTATATAAGTGCAATTCGATGTCGAGTTATCTTAAAATGGGATGAAAGGGTCGGAAATGAGATGGTCCTCCGGGAATTTTCCCAACAAATGTTAACCCCTTCCATCCGTTAATAACACACACACACATGGCTTATACGAATTTCAACGTCAAAGAGGAAACCTAACACTTCAATACAGCACATCACGTGTGCGACCATCAGCCTTATAATCGAATTATTGTCCATCAGCCCCCCCCCCCTTCTTTCCTGCCCTTTAAAAGATCAACACCGGGTTGTTTTGCATTCGTAGGCAAAATTTAAGGCGTGATTGAGCATATACAGTGGATCCGCTTATAACATTTTCCAAAAAACTGACATGAATAAACGTTGTAAGTGATAGAACGTTTTAAACGGTAAATCTTAATGAGAATTGTAGTTGGGACCACGAAATAAGAGTCGTACTAAGTGGGAAGAAGTGCGAACGTTATAAGAGGGACCGATTTTACTAAAACAAACGTTTTATGTATAGCCATACATACTGATCGCGTATTATTAGACTCCGGGGACTTAGGGTGGTCTCAGGAATTTTAGTGGCCCTTTAAAATGTACTTAAGCGTCTTAACTAGCAATGGGGTGGCTGATAAGGACCTTGCTTTGAGACCCACGAATCGACCTTATCTACAAGTGGGCTGTAAGTAATAATTCGGCCTTTATCTCATCAACCGTTCGTCGTAGTGGCATGGTTTGAGTTTAAAAAATGCTCAAAATGTCTTCACAAGTCGCTCATAGTGCGTCATAAAATAAAGAATCTAAATTTTTAAACTGTCCCCTGTCCTCTAACTGTAAGTTAGAGAATTGGGTAGTTCTAGGTGTGATATTAGAGGACAGTAGTTCTGAAATTTTTTCTAAAAGTAATTTTGAGAAATAACTTCTTTCACCGATTCTGGAATGCATTTTTCCATGGACGATTTTTTTTTTCCCAGCATTTCTATAAATTCCGTAACCATATTAGATTTTGGCCAGCGGACCCACTGCAAACAGATTCGAGGGCCACATGCGTTAAATACAGACACCCCCCCCCCCCCGATCTAGGTATAGAGCCTAAACATGTCACTTGCGACCATTCTTCGCAACAGGACAAAAAAATTAATTTGTGCTGCATCATATAAGCCGAATCCATAAGCCGTATCCACACCAACAAACTCTTCAGAATTCCGCAGGGCAAAAACCGGTTTTGAGGTGTAGCTAGCACAGCGCGGGTGATTTAAGGGTCGATTTGGCGTAGCCACACCACAAAACCGGTTTTTGCGTTTCGGAATTCTGCAGAGTTCTGCTGGCGTGGAACCGATTTCAAAATTTTGTACCGCGAGTTATATGAGAATCATCCTACAGTCTTTTTTTTCTTTCGTGCATACTTTAATTATGTTCAGCGTTCCCCCCCCCCCATAATCATCACCATCATAAATTCTTTTCTTTTTTTTGTCAAGACAATCACGAATGAAATGAAAAAGGTTCAAACCCTCGCAGCGCCATTAATACCAGAAGAAAAAATAAATAAAATATAGAAAATTGCATTAACAAAAGTAATCCATCAACTCTGATCTCTGATTGGATCTGTTTCATTTTATTCGGGGGGCCCCCGTTCCCAGCCCGCATCCCCCGAAAAAAAATTACATATCGTTGGCCGTGAAAAAAAAAGAAAAAAAAACTTTAATTGCTTTTTACGGCTTTTGCATGGGCAATACTTTGCTGTTAGGTAATTATGGCTGGAAACGGGGAGAAAAAAATAGAGAGAGAAAGAGAGATGCCAGTGGTGGCAAAAATTGCGCTTCGAAATTTAACAAGTAATTATTTGGGAGCCCTACTGCCTTCGCCCCTACACGCGTTACCCACCATTACAGAAAATATACATCCGACGAAGGTACAACGCAAAAAAAGGGGGCTAGACGTCTGTCAACTCATTAAGTTGAATTTTTTTGGCTCTTTTTTCCCCCATAGGAATGAAAAAAATATCACAAGGGGTTAACATTTTGGCTCAATTTTTCGCGATTTTAGTCGCCAAAAGCAAACGAGAAAAATTTGATGGTACTTTAGAGTTTAGACTATACAAAATAACAATAAGATTTTTTTTTTTTTTTTTTGGAAATTTCCGAAAATAAAGAGATTGTTGGATGAAAATCGCACACGTTGGAACAATCGTGTTGGCGCGATAATACCAGAGATCAATCGCCAAATTGGAGACCAGAAACGATCTTCCTTTTTTTTTGGGGAGGGGGGGGGAAAGGGGAAATAGGAAGAAATTAGGAAAAACGGGAGAGAAGGCTAAAAGCCCTAATTACTTTTTCTTTTATGGGGAAGGGAAAAAACTAATAAATAAGTAAAAAAAATTCACTAAATCTGCACATTTTTGACACTTTTTCGCAGTTGTGAATTTTTTTTCTTATTTTATTTATTTTTTACTTTTGGAATTTTTCTCGTTTTTATATCGAAGATAATTACGGAGAAGACGGATCTCGGCAATTTTTGTTTTATTTAATTTTTTTCTTTCACGTTCCTTCTTCATTTTGGTCTCTCTTGAGACATCGCACACACAAAAAAAAAATAATAATAAAATAAAATTGTAAAGAATTCGCAAAAATTCTTTCAACAAAAACATATTTTCGATACTAATTTGCGTATATTTCGTTCGTTTCTTAGCCGAAAAAATTTACTTCTTTCTTTTTACGTTGGAAACCACTGATAAAAATTCTCAACGGATAAATTCCAGTTTCTTTATCATCATGAAGTAAAATCTTGGATTTTTGCCAAGAATGTTCCCCCCCCCCTTTTTTTTGGAAGAAATTATTATAACTTTTTTGTTTTGTTAAGCCTAACTATATATTAGCCTCGAAACAAACTAAGTTATTTCGAAGAATTTCCATTTTATTGATTGACTTGGAATTTTTTGGGGTTTTTTTTTTCTGAAGCTCCTCCTCCTTTTGCGATGAATAAATGCATAAATGATGGACGAATTGGAATTCCATTGCCTTAAGAACATCTGTCGTTTAATGTTTTTTATGTATATATATATTATTGAGTGTGATGGAAGGGGGGAGGGCTTATGTCGCGAATATTTTAAGGTCCGTTGCCCCCCTTTTTGTGTCAATATAAAATTCTATTCAAACGAGTTTGTTTCGTGTTGCCTATTTGTGTTTTGTTTGTGTACTTTTTAATAATTTTTATTATTGTGTGATGTGTTTTCGGGGGGGGGGGATGGGCTTAAGGGAAGTGGGCGGGGTTTTTACATGTAGGTGGAGCATCGGATATATGGTTTTTTTTAATTAAATATAATTATGAGTTAACTATAATGTGGCTGTAAAAGTTATTTTACTGTCCTGTGAGTCTTATAAAATTTTCGAAGAAATCACCAGATGTTGAGATGACTTGGGCTGCTTCAATATCCGCCAAATTTCGCCATGGGTATTCGGGGGAAGCATATTAACAAACTTTACATTTATGAGTAAAGAGGAAATTTAGAATCTCGTGATTGGTCACAATGAGCAACTAAAAATGATAACGTATTGCTACCTTCGTCACTCATTGCGACCAATCACGGGAAGCTAAATTTCTTCCCTACTCGGATCAATGTGAGGCAGTGTTTCCACAAAGTGTGCGTCGGGGCTCCCAGGGGCTTCGCCAACCTTAGTTAGGGGCGTCCACAAGCTAGAAATATTGATGTGTGTGCCTTTTTATATTTTAAAGTGGTTCTTTTATGAATGTGCAGTATCTACGAAATTATTTTTGGGTGCCGCAGATGAACCATGAATAGGGCAAGACAGCCGCGAATGAGAAAAGTTTGAGAACCACTGATGTAAGGTTAGTTAATATACGTTCGGGTGCCGTTTTAATACGTAAGTGCGGGTTTTTGTATTTAGGGAGCTTTTATCGGGGCTACTAGGTGTTGATCAAATTTGGTTTTTTTAACAAGAGCTGTATGGGCAAGTACAAAACCCTGGTATTTGCCCAGGGTTCCTTATGGTCTTTTATTAGTTTTAAGAATTTAGCTAAAGAAAATTACAAAAGAAAATTTCTCTATCCAAGTGAGCGACGAAATTAGGCAAATTCATGCTTTCTTTGTCGAAATTGGCGAATAAACATCTGCCCATCGCAATTTAGCAAATTTGATCAATTATTTACTCGTCAAATAAACAATTTCACATTTTCGATTTTGAACGATTGTGATCAGCAGCGGAAAACCTGCTGCAAAAAAACAAACTCTTATTTAACAAAATTTACGATCGTACCCCGATATAACGAACTCTCATTTAACAAATTCTTTGATTTTACGAATTTTTGCAAGCTTTTGCACGTAATACAATCAGACCTCAAATATAACAAACTCCTATTTAACGAATTCCGCAATCGGACCCCGATATGATCAATCGCTATTTGACGAATTCTACAATCGGACCCCGATATAACGAACTGTTATTCAACAAATTTCACGAACGCACCCCGATATAGTGAACTCTTATTTAACAAATTTCATGATCATACCCCAAAATTATGTATCACTTTATCAAATTATCATTACGTATAATTTTTTTAGAATTCATCAAATTTACCAACGACACTTGGGTATTATGCACATTCGCTGGCAAAAGTGATAAATTTATCAAACTTATAGAGGCGATTAGCAATTATGCATAATAACCGATTTATCACCCACATTTACTGTAACAAATATATTATCCAAGGAGAGAACGTGTTTTAAAATTTTCCACGACACGACCGCTCCCCAAAAGAAGATTCCCCTCCCCATATTTTTGAATAGTTGAAGAGAATTTGGGAGGGGCTAAGGTTCTCTCGAGCTATCATATATATATATTCTATTGTGAGGCTTAGAACTCTCCCTTCCCAAGAAAAAATGCAAAGTTCACATTTTTGTGATTCCGCGTCTCGATTTCCGTCCATTGCAGTGTCCATCCAAGTCCATAACTTCGTATGCAAGTAATGCAAGCTTGTCTGAATTGCTTTGTATGTAGAAGAAGGGACAAGATAGCCGCCCGAGCCCATATTATATAAAGAGGCCTCCCTCTCTCTTGGGAGTTTCATACCAGAGTTGGGTGCGGTTGACTTGCATGAATAGATTCCCAACTCTCTTTTTTGGAGACTGGCCAGTCGACTGCGAAATCAACTCTCTCTTCGGAATCTATAAAAAAACGGGACGTTCTGGAAAGACCCTTCTTTCTCTTCTATTTTCCCCATAAGACTTCCGGAAATGTAAAATATACACTCCCTATACTGGGTGTCCTGTAAGTCCTGATTCGGCCTCAATTAAGTCCTAATTGCATCAACCATTCGTCGTAGAGGTATAGTTTCAATTCAAAAAAATGCTCAAAATGTGTTTAGAAATCACCCCTTACCAGTTTTGAGAGTGAAAATACAGTGTGTCACAGAATAAGAAAAATCTAAATTTTTGTTGCATTGTCATCTCGCTCAAAATTCAACGTTTTCTTAGAATTTAATAAACTTGTTTTTTTTAAATTCAATAACTTTGAAATTATAAGTTAATATTATTGAAAACAATAAATCTCATACAGTCACTACTAGACCACAATCCATCTACACAAAAACAATTTTCTGTACGTCAGCGTTGGCGATAGCATTAATGTTGCTCAAACGTTGCTCGAGCTAACCTGCTGCCCCGGTGCAAATAATGCCGTCTTAATGCATGGGTCCACCCGGGCACCTCACAAAAATTAGATATAATTGAAATTTTCGAGGAGTAATGTAAATTTGCCTGGTAGGGTCTCAGAAAAATCATTTGGCCGGGGAACCCAAGCTGATTTTTTATCCATCCAAAGAGGCGTACTCCAATAGCGTACGTAAAGGGGAGTTTTGGGGTTCTAACCTCCCCCCCGAGCCAAGATTATAGTGTTATTTTACAGGAAAAAGGAAACACCCCCCCCCCCACACAGAAGGAAAAAAAATCGGAAACCCCGAGAAAATTCTGCGTACACCATTGTTTAACCAACAAAAATAACTTGACTATACATCCCGCTTAAAAAATTGCCTCGTTTTCTTTGGTCCAGCGTTATTTCATTGTTCTTAATTATTCCAGATAACTATTTCTAAATTACAGCTCTTATTGATGAGCCATCGTATTTTCCTTCCTTTTTTAGGCTTAATTTCTCTTAAATCTGAAACAGAGTTAAACCTTGTTAACACAAAAATACCTACACTAAAGTGGGCCAGTACAGAAACTAGGGGAATGCAAAGGGATACTGGTGCTCCAGGCGCTTTACAAGCGAGAACCCGAATTCTTTCTTTGCCTTTAGTTGACCGCTCCCGAAAACTTACTGGATGGGAAATGCTCACTTACCCCGTGTGATAGAGTCCATTACGGTTTCTGGTATTACAGCCCCAGGCTCTGTCTGCATGGCCCCCACACGGGTGGGGCTGATGTGGCTCCAGCCCGGGGACCCGGGATGATTCATACTTTTTTTTTTCACTCTATAAATTCACTTTAAGTGAAAGATGAGTATAGTCTGGAGGGGGGAGGAAGCCAAAGACCCCAGCTTAAAGGCCCCGCTGCAGGATTTGTTGGCCATGCTCATATGTGTTCCCTCAATTTTTCTCAACAACTTCGGTATGGCTCGAAAGAGCTGGTGGGTCTTGTGAAATGTTATTATTCCAAAATTTTAACAATTTATGTATCTGAACAAAGGCCTAGTCTGCCGCCCCTTACAACTTGCGCCCCGGATGCACCGCACCCCTTGCACCCTCTCTCAAGTAGTCCCTGATGTGACTCGATAAACATAGACTCTCCAACGTGATAATTCTATTCCTGAATTTTAAAAACTTCCCTACAAATTCGCGCTTGTGGGCTCCAATTTTATATTTAAAAATATATTTTTTTTCAATTTGATGGTCCGAAACTGTACCCGAAAAAATTCAGAAAAGAAAACCCAGTAAATATTATGCTTGAAATTCGAGAATTAGACAACCTCGGAATGTAAATTCCGGAGGGAAAAAAAAGGAGTAGGGTACTTGTTATTATTATTATCATCCTCAAATGTATGGTGCGCGGTGTTGCGAAATGTAAACGCAAGAATAAATTTCACCCCGTACAAAAGACACGATGGAATTTTATGAAATGCTCTCAGAATAAATATATTTTTCCAGGATTTCTTTTCCCCCCTCCCTATCCCGTTTCGCCCCCGCACATACATTCGTAGCGTATATGTATTTATGTATATCATGCAGTAAGCAATAAACTGAATGCACACAGGCCTACCTCATCGACTGTGAAGGTACCAAAAATAAAAAAAACAAATTTAGAATATTCTAAAGGGGGGGAAAAAAATTGGGATTTTTTTTTCCTCCTCTAACCGCACCGAGGGAATACTAAAAAAAGGGAATGGGATATGGAATAGGAAAATACGATCTGTATATAAAGCGAAGAGAATGTGCAGAACTGCATATTATAACGCTATGGTAATGTCGGTCGGAATCTCCTGTTTTTTATTTTTTGTGGGTTTAAAGTGAGGGACCCAAGCACGTTCTCGAGGTGCGGAATTATGCAAAAACGAAAAAGTCTATGTCTGTCTGTCCTCTTCGGAGGTTGTACACTTCGTAGAGCGGTATTATTGATTCCATATCGTGCTATCGAGAGTACTTTACTGTGCATATATATATATATTTTACCATATATCCTGTTCTCCCGGCTCTACTGAGACTACGATATACCCTTCCGACCAATAACTGTCCAGTGATCTCTGTATATCGGCAGTTTTTTGGTTCTGGGGCGATTTTTGCGAGTACTGTAATAGCAATGCTTCTTATCCCTCCGTGATTCTGTGTATATCTGAATATACATTGCACAGGTACATGGTCAAAACACGCGCCCAATTTCTTTTCTCAATTTTTTTGGTATTCTATAGAAAGTACATCTCTCAGTGTCAGTGTACTTTTACTCTTCTTTCTTCGGGGTCGTTTTTTTAATTGAAAAAAAAAACTATAATCTCTTCTCAAGGGTACGCCAGTGCATGAAATTGGTTGCATTCAAATTACATCAGCTTGGCGTACTCCTTCGGAGGGAAGGAGAAGCCCTTCTGTACGAAAAGGCTGTCCATCCAGTTCACTCTCACAGTTTCAGCTTAGACATCTTCTTTAATGACCAAGCACCTCTACTAATTAAGTTACTTGAACATGGAGCCACCGCTAACCGTCAAGCGCCCTGTAAGACATTGCAACGTGAGTGTTTTGCCATAAAGAATAGACGTTCTGGAATGTTGAGTGCGGGTATTGCATTTTTCTATAATAATGACCTTCCATGTGCGTCCCATCAAACAACCACCGATCATAACAACACCGCCGCTGTGGTGGTCGAGTGGTTATAGTGCCGGACTCGTGATGCGAGGATCCGGGTTCGAACCCCACAGTGGTGGTCGGCTGAAGTTGGTTTTCTGTGGTTCCCAACTTCAAGGCGCAAATGCGAGCCGATCTCCCCGTTAAAAAGTCTCGCCACAGAGAGCAACAGTCCTGCAACGGTAAATCATTCAACCATAACACTTCACTCATAGTTAGTAAAACTGGGGGCAGATGACAGCACTACACATAACAAGCATTACACAGAAACAAAACTTTACGTCAGGTTGCACTGCACGTACACGCACATTCCCGCATGTACCGATTCGTTGGGGGGTTCCGCGGGGGGCGGGGGTTCATGTGTGGTGTAGCAGTAGTAGGTAGGGGCTCGGGGATCCATGATGTTCTTAAGTCAGCCACCTCGTTGGGCAATTTGCCTGTTGTGGCGTTGTATTTGTATTTGTATTCAGTACAAAATACGGTTGTGTAAATACAATATTTTGTTATCTAGAAAGACTTGATTCCGTGTCGGTGTCATTTTTTTTTTAGAGCTGCTGAAATTTTACGTGTTCTGCGAATTATACAGGGTGTTTGTTCTGTTAATGGACCGACAAACTCAGAGGGTTGCCAGTAGACATCAAGAGGAACAAAAATTGCAACGGAACATGGTGTCGCAAACCACGTTGAGAGGGTGAAAATCGCGCAAAACGCATGCAGGTTTCGACGTCACGCTGGAACGACAAAAAGTACAATAATAACTACAAAAACATTTGATTAATTATTACAAAAGTTATTGGAAGTGGCGGCCACTGACGTCATTGCACAGTCTACAATGACGTAAAAACGATTCCCGGGTGCGCTCGAAGAAACCAGGTATGCAAGTCCCCTCACGCCCCTGTTATTCAAGGCCCCTCACCCTCATCTAGAAGCAAAATCATTTCTAGTTACTGAATTTAGTCCACTTATAGTAAACAAAAATATTATTAATAAGGCCAGTCTCTGGACTCCTAAGCTAGAGTTTAGTGTGGGTTCTCCTGTGGGTGTTCTATGCTATGCAGTCTCAACATCATGGGTCTCAGCCAAAATGATGTTCTGGGCCTGTAGAATTTTCTGGCAGCCCATTAGCTGGTAGTAATTGCTAATGAGTCGCATATTTACAAACAAACTCAAAAACCATACCACTAGATGCATAGCACTGTCATTATGTAGCTCCTCCATGGTCATGAGGTTCCCCACTGGAGGGGGGGGGGTGTCTCAACAGCAACATAGGCCCCCAGACGACAAAATTATAGCCTGCAGGACTCTCTTCTTCCGTGCTGGGAAATACCAGCCCACAAATTTAAATTCTTTAAAAAATTTCCCATGGTCCATATGTCCTACACATTGGCATACGCAAAGGGGGGGGGGGGGGTGTTGGGGTTCTAACCACCTCAAGCAAAGATTATAATGTTATTTTGCAGGAAAAAACGTAACCCCCCCCCCCTCTGAGAAAGTTCTGCGTACACCCCAGAACACACATCAGAATAAGCGCTATATACGTCTGAGTAGTGCCAGTTTATTTATAACCACCCTGTACTTTAAATGTACATTTTCTAGTGGTACTCACAACGACGATGTAAAAAAGATGTCCATAACAGCATAAATTTAGAGGAACGTGATGATAATGTTGCCTCTCGATATAATGTGTGTGTGTGTGTGTGATAATCCCTCTACAACAACATTTTTTCTTGGTCCGTAGGAAATCGTTGTATCGAGGTTTCGCTCGTGATATAAAGAATTCCAAATATCCAATAACTAAAAAAAAAACCAATTTCACTCACGCGGATCACAGGTAGAAAAATCTTGTATAAATTCCACTTTTATATAAAAACTCTCAAAACTTGAAATTTCTCGATCGGCAACGAATGCTCCGTCCCTCCTTAAGAATTCCTTAAATCGTAAAATTCTATATTGAGTGCGGAATAATCAAAGTTTTAGTCAAAGGGTAATCTTATTTGCTTTTGGCTCCTTTTTATTTGAATCTTTTTTTTATATATATAAATATTTATTTATATGGCGTTTGTTTTTATCTCGCGAGCACCAACTGCACTAAAATTTCACTAGGCGGCTTGTAAAATCGAAATCTAAACCGCTATTTCGCATAATACATCCTAGAGCCAGTCGGTCTAACCCCTTCCCTGCGAAATAAGAACGTGTAATGGAAAAAGATAAGGACCAGAATCACCTTCAACCCCCCTCCCTCGGAATGCTTTTCTTTTATAGCAGCAGCACCACGGCAGTACCATCTTCTAGAAAATGTGTACAGTGTGTGTCTTTTCTTTCTCTTCCCCGCCGTTCTTGCATGGAATTACTGTTACACACCCGACTGGAGTTGGTATTTTATGGGTATTTCTGTGAAAGGGGGGAAATGATTCTCTCTCGCTCTTTGCCTAAATATTTCGCTAGAGGAAAAGATTCTCCACCGAAGAAAACGTGAGTTCTATGCGAGGATAAGCTTTCTTTTGTCCATTACCAACTTCAAAAAAGGGGTTTCGAACCGAACACGTAACAAACTCTTTTCCTCCGTACTAAGGTTTTTTTTCTTGCTTGAGAGGGAACTTCACCAAACTTCCATTTTTCTTCAGATTCTAAACCTTTTTCTTGTTTCATTTTTCAAACCCTTTAAAAGTAGCACAGCAGAAATCACTGAACCCCCCTTCCAAATGCAGTATGTTTGTCAATGAAGTATCTGGGCTTTCTTCAGATTTGCAGCAGGTGCAAACTAAGGGGTACAGGGAAAAGTGTTCCATTAAGAGATCAACTTTACAAAATATTCGGGCTTGTCAATGCTAAAATAAGAAGCTTTTAAGGAAGCGAGATATCTCGTCAATGCCACTTAAAGGGTTAAATATTTTTATGGGTCCCAAATAATCCAATCTAATGGATTTCAAAAATATTATTTTTTTCCCCAATTCTATCCGTATGATCTGCGAATAGTTCTTTGGTGTAGAGTATGCAGCCCCTCATGATCGATGTATTTTAGCATTTCTTATTTTGTCCAGTGTTGGGGAAACAGGAGAAAGTATGTACAGCGGTGGTAGTAGTATGGGATAGCAGCATCGGACCGCGTGTGCAGCTATCCTTTTTCATTTTGTTTGCTCTTGCTGCTGTTCATTCTTCCATATACTGTGGTATATACATAGCCCACGATTCCTATATCCATCTATCTATTCGCCAGTTTTATGGTTCCCTCTTGTGTCGTATCTACAATGGGCCCTGCACTCTCCTCCTGGTCGTATCCTTGGCTAATAGGCAGGGTATCACGCCCTTTTTGTTCTCCGACCACCACACACCAACACGAGCTAGCTGGCGTCTTCTTTCTCATCGACTATTATGTGTATCACAGTCATTGCCATCCGACTATTATCAAGGTCTTGTTGGTTATTGAGAAGAATATCGTTATGATGATGTTTCTTGCGTTGCCTTTTGTCGTTATGTAGTGCAGGATTCCCAAGTCTGAGATGTCGTAAGATAGTTTGTGTTGCGAATTCTTCAAGTTTCTCATCAGGTGATGTTTGTTGGAAATTACAGGCTGTAACGTTTGTCCAAATCGGACATCCTCAACTTGTTGAAACCTTTAAGGTATGGAACTTCCAAAGTTTCATTCAAGAATTGGCGTGATACTGGTTTCAGTTTGAGCATACAGTTGCCACATAGGGCCGCTGTGGTGGTCGAGTGGTCATAGTGACGGACTCGCGATGCGAGGATCCGGGTTCAAACCCCACCGGTGCCCCAGTGGTGGTCGGCTGAAGTTGGTTTTCTGTGGTTCCCAACTTCAAGGTGCGAATGCGAGCCGATCTCTCCGTTTAAAAGTTTCGCCACAGAGAGCAACAGGCTTACAACGTTACAAATATTCAATCATTACACTTCCCTCACAATTTGAAGTATAGATGGCAGCACTGAAATATCATACACAACACTAGCTACACACTCAGACTGTTAGGTGCCCTCACTTTGTTCCAGACTCTGCCACGAAGCTGGGCTGGAAGAGATCTCGGCAACGGGATAAGTTCGGTGGCAGAGACCCTGGCGTTCATTCATTCAGTTGCCACATAAGTGGTATGATGAGCATAAGCACTGGAGGACTGGTTGAAAAATGGTTGAAAATCCCATGATCTAACCATGGCCCTCACATCCAGGAGAAGGGCCCCTAGGCTAGGGTTTTTTTACGGGCCTCCCGGTCAGACTTTTCACGGGCCCTTCTATGGTTAATTTACAGCGTGGAAAAGCAAAAAATGATGAGAATTGTCCCGGGCCCCGTCAATCCCGCCCTTGTGGGTGCCATGGATCTAACTCTAATATAGTTCATTTTATTATATTGATACCTAACATCAAGTCATACCGATGTCTTTTCCTAAGATCTCGGAGAGTTGGGCTCTAAATTACAATTACCATTCCTATTCGACAGTGGTTTCAGCAATTTTATAGCTCTCGGAGGAAATTTGACGCCAAAGTCACGGAGATCGGCACACGTCATCAAGACATCATCGTATTCAAGGATCTAGAAAGTTTCTTCTTTGACCGCTTGAATGGTCAATGCGGTTTCAAGCCCAACCTCATGGGTGTGAGTGTATCGAACGACTAGCAAACGATCCATTCCATGAAGCCTGTGTGTGGCAGGAGCAACGCGATGGTTTAATACCATCCATTCTAGTTTGTTCAGCAAGTCCATCATGTCTCTACAGTTGTTACTTCCCTTACCCAAGAATTCTTTTTTAAACAGCAATCATATATTCAAGTGGTCAACCAACAACGGATTTCATGGAAATCCCAACGTCCCTCTACGTACGTGATGTCCTTTCTATATGTACTTATAGTAGGCCGGCCTACTCATCTCCGTTAGCTACTAGACCTAGCGAATGTTTCGATTCCAACTACGTGAGAACGGGAATTCCGCCATTGACAACTTTCAATAATTTTGAACGGACGATTTTCCCAGGAAAAAAGAAACTTTTTAGACCCTCTAATAGCCATTGTCCATCTTTCTGTGAAGTGAACGGACTGTTGAAAGCTCTTGTTGCTGTCCTCGGTCACGTCCGTCTATCCTTATCCAACGGATGATGCCTGGAGAAAATAGAAGAAGGATCAAAATACTTCTCTTTAAAATAAAATAAACAGGGGGGAAAAAAATGGCGATATCCACTTCACACATTTTCTTTTTCCACAAAAAAGAAACAGAAAAACTTTCAAACACAGACCGAGAATTTAAACGCTTTTACTGCTGAATAAAATATCTCTTCACGATCTCTTCGGATACTTTTGTCGGGATACAAAAAAGGCTTTCTCCAGGAAACTTATATATATATAACATCCGGGAGTTCAATCAAAGTTTTCTCAAAACTGTTTGACCCTAGAGATAAAAACCCAAAAACAAAAACAAAAAAAGTGAAAAATACTAAAAAAAACCATTTTTTTTTTCTTTAAAAAAGAATAAAATAAGAAAGGGAACAACAAATAAATTGACAAGAAACAAAAGCTAAGAAACACGTTCCAAAGATTTTTTTTTCTTTATTTTCCCCTCTTTATCCAGTTTTTTTTTTATGTTTGTGGGAGTGTCTTTGGGAGCGTGGGAAATGGGAAAACGTCGGAGAGAAGTTATTTAAGTTCCATTGGGTTCAACCCCTGATGTGAGATCCAGTCTTTTTTGGCTCTGAGGTCGTTAAGCCGACTCAGCCAACAACAACAACTACTACTACTACTACTTTTGGATGGAAACAATAAAATACACAACAGTACGATTAGATACGCCATCAAGACGGATCCCCGTCTTAAAACTTTATTTTGTTTTGAAGGGGCCTTCCCCCGACGTCTCTGTCGGTATGTCTCGACGAATATTTGCATAGACGTAAGTTAATTTGTATGAGAGACATTGGACGAGTTATCTTTCAAGGTCAATCTAAAAGAAATTTCAAAGAAAATACTTTCTTATACATCGGCGTGTAGTATATCATTCAGTTTCAATTGGTCACCCTGACAGAATGTACTGAATACCTACCTGTATCCACCAAGAGTCTGAAATTGGGCAGTATCTACCAATTTGAATGGATAAACACTGTTCAAAATGCCACCTATGCCTACCGACATCTTCTGAGAGCCCAAACAATCTACAGTATCTACCAAGTGAATATCGAAAACCTTGCAAAAATGCACCGCATACCTACCTGCATCTGTTGGGGGCTGGAAATTGGGAGATATATACCAAATTTAAATCGACAAACCTGTCAGAATGCGCCTTATACGTTAACTACATCCATGGAGAGTCCGAAATTGGGCAGTATTCGCCAATTTGAATTGCTAACCCTGTCCAGAATGTGCTGCATTTGTACCTGCAGCCGTTGATAGCTAGAAGTTGGGCAATTAGTATATCGTAGTAACTTTTTCACTGAGCAGATCCGGGTTGCTTAAAAACCCCCAACTTTTACAGAAGCCTCAGACGCTGAAAAAGTTTGCAGTAGTATGGTAAACAATACGCATGCGTTTGGTCACTTCTCTTTTGAAGATGGTGCCGGTCTAGGATAGTGTAGCAACTGTCAGTGAGGAAATACGTTGTAAAATTTCTTTCTACAACCAAAATTATTGAGCGATGTTGCATTGGAATTGGAACAATCTACATGGTTCCTACAGGACGATTCTGACAGACTGATTTCCTTTTTTAGTTGTCGGCCTTTGTGACCACTCCTGTTCTGAAAATTTAACCCGCCGTCGGGTGAAGATGTTGGCCGACGAGTTCGGGCGCAATGTGCTTGATGGGCACACATTCAAAAAACATAATAAACACCTTATTAAGTTCATTTATACAACTGCCAAGTGATGAACATCATTATTAGGGGTGTCAATGGAAGAAAAAACACAAAAGTTTCATAAAAAAAACCATGTATTCTACATAAAACCAGTCGAATAAGTTTTAAAGCGGCTGGACGAGTTGAAAAAAATGACCACGCTGTGCCTGTCAGATTAAATCCGCCCGGCAGGGGGAAATTAGCGAGAATCTCAAGAAAATTGTTCCTGTCACCTTTGGGTAAATGAGAGAAATACATGTGCATGGGTCTCATAGACCCAACCCGTGCATTACAGGGCTGAAGTACCTAAATTTAAAAATGTTGCGTAATCATGCTCAATGAGTCTAGCAGTTCACTTTGGTCACCACCTGCGTTCCATAAGGTTTTGAGTGAACTGACTGTTATGCAATCAAACCTGACTGGATAAGAGTACAGACTACTCAATTGCGTTCATGCCAGTGCTATCAAGGAAAGGAGAGAGAATGTGAAGGATGTGCCTATTAGATCAGTTGCGCCCGACGGAGGGTTAACAGCTCTTGGATTACCTGAAGGAAATCTTTGTACAGATGATTTGCAGATGATTTACGAATAGAAGTCTGTCCGCAACCGAGAAATACGTGCTATTCCACCGACGTGACACGGAAGCCATCATGCATCATCTAATCCAAGCAGATTGAGCATATTTAAGGGGCGTTATTTTCAATGTCCACTGATGTCTGTATTGTCCTCAAACAGACACTACCATTACTTTGCACATGTTTAATTTTATTTCACAATCATATAAAATTGCTGCAAACACTCGCCGCTTTTCCATTTCAATGTGAAGTTGGTAAATAAAATACGCGCCCCTTGTATAGTAGCGTGGATGTCTCAGAAACGAAGTCTGAACCGCCATTTGTATTTGGTACCTCTCTTACGGCCATCAATTGCGTAATTATAGGGTCTAAGGTTATTGAGTCGTCAACGAGAAGTAGCCAAAGACCATCGGCGAATACGTGACAAAGATAAAAACATCTCCTCGTCCTTTATTTACTGATCCTTTAACTTACTTACCACCATTGGAAGTGACCATGTCCATCTTGAGACGACGGTGATTCTTGAGATTACCATTTTAAGCATATTTATGGTACGCATACTGTATTTATTGAAGCTCGCTATTTTGGAGCAATTTTTATTATATTTCTTTTTATTCATTTTATTGATGAAGTTCCTGGATATGAAGAAAACAAAATGGAGTATAAGGGAAGTAAAAAAATGTGAGGAAGTTACGAGGAAAAAGGAAATGAAAAGCTTTTAAGATGTCAGATCAAGCCTTGGGGAAAGTCATGTCGGAAAGAAATAATAAGAGAAGCTAATGGATTGTTCGTTGTTGTTGGAAAAGCTGTGAAGATGCCTTGACATGACAGTCAGCACTATTCTCTGATATTTTTTTGCTAAACATTCCGTTCATTTTTGTGACTTTAATGAATAATTGACTGAAACATTTCAAATTTAAGTTCGAAGAAGTCTTAAGAATTTCACAAGAGACCACTTCTTGTTCTATTTTATAAACTCGAATGCATTCACATAAATGCGTGTAAGATTTAAAAATAATAGAACAGCAAGATAAGACGCTTCCGTATACATTCCCTGAGAAAATACAGTTCTCCCGTTCGTAATTTGGTAACAGTTCCCTATTGAACGAAACACAGGCGGTTGTTAAGTTTATTATTCATAGAGTTGGTACAGGGTCTTAACAAACTGTGACAATGTGTGTGTGACAGGTTGTGCAGTTAAGGAAACACATGGCGTGCGGGAGAGAAAGAGAAAGAGGAACGGGAAAAACAGGAGCGAGAAGCAAGCAGGACTCAATTCAGAAATAATGAAAGATTGTTGTTGGTCGGGAAGAAGCCAAGCTTTTCCATGAATATATGATGCACTCCATAAATATTGGGAAAAACGGCGAGAAAGTGATGAGTTTTCCCAAGTTTCCTTTTTTTCCTCCTTCTCCGTCTCGTCTTGAAATATCTATGATATTTTTGCGTATATTGTATGTATAAGGGTCAAATAATTGAGTTTGTGTGAGTCGTGGTGGTCACTGGATCTCGAGTTTCTGAGACAGCTATGATCGAATTTTTGTTATTCATAGCAGGAGTTTTCTTTTTTGGTGTGGTAGGTCACTTTGTGGTCAATTCTGAAATATTTTTCCTTTATTTTATTTTCCTCTTTTTTGTGACCTTGTCTTTTGAGCTGTGAGAATGACTCTCGCGTGCTCTTTTTTAGTTTTTTCTTAGCAGTCATTGTCCATTTTTGTGAGAATTTTCGTTCGATTTTGTTCACCATGGTGGCCACGAGAAAAAAGTTGACTATGGAATTTTTTCCGGGGATAGTACCTGAGATTTTCAATAAAAGCAAAAAAGCATTGCTGAGAGAGAGAGAATCCCCTCTCGATGGGTCGTCATCACAGATAGTAGCCGAATGAGTGGCCATCAGAGCAAACAAGCAGTTGCGGTGATCAAAACATGTATTTTCGGGAGATTTGTGGACCTAATGTTTAATCGTTGTTTTGCTTTTGTTGTGTTTGCGATTCTTTTCATAGAACCATGGTACATTGGTGAATCTTGTTCCTTATGGTTAAGGCAACAACACCCAAGTGGGAAGGAAAATACCCCCCTACTTTTTGATTGGTCGGATTATTGATCGGTAGGAAAGGAACGGGTCTTTAAGGATTTAGAAGTAATCCATTGCCTCTTTTCTTATATACTGCACGACAATCGTTAAGGAACAGATGCTTTTTTTTCGCTGTTCAGTGCTATTTACTCAGCTTTTTTCCTGCTATTTCTGTTGTCTCTATGGGTAGAAATGACTTTTACGAGCTGCTATCCATTGGGAATCAACTTCTCTCTCTCTCGGTTGGCTTTTTTTATAGTCCAGAAGAAGTAACTGCTCCATGTTGGGATAAAATTGTAGATTTACGGTGAAATATTGACGTTTTCTCTACGGAAATGGTCGTGAAAAAAAATAGTCCAACCTATATAACGAATAAATAAGAAGAGGCGTTGTACCCAAAAAATTGGTTTCACATTTTATAAGTTCTCCAGACACGGATGAATCTGGACGTATAATCTTCCTTGAACTGAATAATTATGTAGAAGACTGAATTCTACTTGATGTGCTGCAGGATGATAGAATACTGCGTCGAATGATGAAGCCACAACAAGTGGTCAAGGGTGATGTTCTCGGAGGAAATCCAATCCCGGTCCACCGTTGAGGTGGGATTATGGGCGTTAGCTAGAGCGGCGAGAACAGGAAACGTTACCAGCAACAAAACTTGCGTGACGTTGACCATTATGAGTCATGGTACAGGATGGGAATCATGAATAACGGCAGAATACCGCCAACATACCTTTGCTAACGGATCCGACACGGCAGGAGCAGTAGCCTCATTTATGGAAATTTCACCTGGCACGCATGTCTCTCGTCATCTCTTTTGAGTGAGGGATTCAGTCTTTCTGTACATCAACAACGAAGTTCATCCTGATGAAACAATTGGGAAAAGCCAAGTTTCTGTGAAGTGCATGTGTCAAGCGCTTACGTATTCTCCACATCTCAATCCCAACCAGAAGTTGACACAGACATAATTACCAGCCCAAACTCCGCAGGACCTTCATACATTTTCACAGAGAGAGTGAGTGGGGGGGGGGGAATAAGTCCCCTGAATCTTTTGATGTAGTCCTGTGGCAAACATTCCAAATTTCCTCAACGCTTTTTTGGTAACTTTCACATAATTCCTTTTATCTTATTCTCGTTCCAATCTAAAATTCTCAATCCTGAAGTCCTTAAATATCATTTTAGTCTCAATCCAAAATTCTAAAGTCCTCATTTTCAATTTTGATTTATTTCGATCAACTTATCACGCGGACATTGGAATGTTCATACAAAATACGTGGTGCATCCCTATTTATGGTACGAGTTCGAATAAAAGCGTGAGGTGATTTCGATTTCCTTTTTTTTGTGACATGGGTTAGCCAATATGCGTGTGGACAGCAATATCGGCCGATTACTCTTTGTCAAGCAGCTCTATTGGCTTCGATCTCCACTATCAATTCTCCTCTCCTTTTATTCTCCTTTTTTTTTGTCGGACGATTCCTTTTTATTATTATTATTATTTCCGTGAATCAAGTAGTGTAACGGAAAAAGGATAGAATTTCCCGCCGAGAGAGTGGGTGGAAACAACAAAGAAAAAAAAATCGCCGTAATTGAACACGGCCAACGAAAGTGAATGAGGACACTGTCCTTGTAATAAATGATGCAACTCTTGAAGGACATCATTCAATATAAATACGAAGGTAAAAAAAAAATGAACAGACAGTATCTTCAGATTCAGGACAGAGAAAAAAAAACCGGAGATCAGGCTAGACAGAATTACGCATTCTGTACTTAATTTTTTAGTGGTCTTGTTTATCGCGGAATCCATTGAACATCAGTGCTACAATTACTGTGTAAACCCCTCTCCCCAATTATTTGCATTCCGTGATTACATTACTGTCCTTTAATCTTCATGATATTTGTTTTCCTTTTGTCATTCTTTTGATATTATCAGCAAGTGAGAGAATGCTGGCACGAAGTTTTGTTTAAAAAAAACTGGAAATTCTCTCTAGATTGAAAATTTATAAATTGTTGAAGGTCATCTACATACAGGGCCGTCTTAAGAGCATCCTGTGCCCCCGGGCCAAGTGGTTTTTCGAAGGCCCTACCTGGTAAATGCTAGAAAATTTCAACCGGATCTCATTTTTGTGAGGCCCCCGGGCCGTGCTCGGGTGGGCCCGTGCGTTAAGACGGCACTCTCTACATATAGGGCTATATGGGCCACTGCATGTCCATCTATATAATAAATCATAATTTTTTAGTTTGATGACAGATTCTGTCAAAAAAAAAAGTGGCAATACAAAAATTCTCAAGAGGAATGATAGAAAATAACTCACCACGGCATGCAAATATTGGGGCTGGCTGGATGACTTTAGGTGGCATTTCATCGTATCTAGTGCTATTGATGCTCAATTAGGCGGCGCAACATAAAAACCACAGAATAATGGATCCGGGAAGCTTTTTTGTACCGACTGTATACACCGAATAAATAACATACGAATTCGATCGCCGGTATTTCAAAAATTCTGATCTCTCGGAGTGATAAAGTATCCTGTCTTGACATTGAAGTTCTAAGCAGTATACTTTGACGGCCAAAGATTTCGAGATATAAAATCCTTTAATTAAAATTTTCATTAATTTTCGAAGGGGAGAAAAAAAACCTACACTAAAAGTTTCGAGTGGAAAGCGCAATTAAAATCAAGACGGTATATTCAGTATATATTTACAAAAAAATATATATATTATTAAATTTTTGCGAAGGAGGATGAGATAGACTCGTTTAAATTAACCCCTTTGAACCCCATCAGGTATTTATTTACAGATGTTACATATACAGTAGGTCGTGATCGAGGGTACAGAGGCACTTTAAAAAAAAAAAGGGATCGGTGAGAGGAGTTGGTATGGAGTAAAAATCCCTTGAAAGCAGTGACTAGTCCGCGCGTATTGTACTTATTTCTAATTAATCCTCTCTCTCTCACGTCGTAATGTTGAAAAGCCCTTTCCACCATATTTTCAGTTTTTGGCCGAGAGAAAAGTTTTCCCTTGTTTTAATTAGTTGGCTGAACTTTGAAGTTGAAGCTTTTTGGAGGCGCAATTCCAAAAGGTTTTCAAGCTGGATGACAGCTGCCACGAACACGGCCTTTATTAAAAATTAACCGGCAAACAGTAAAACGAAAAAATACACGCGCGTTCTAAAACATTCTTAATTTATCATCAAGTAAATGGAATGCCCCCCCCCTTGTGTGTTTTTGTTGTTTTTTAATTAACTTTTTTTTCTTTAAAAAAAATGTTTTTTAAGTAAAGCGAAGATTATACGGAAAAATAATAATTTGGAGTGAATTTTCTTTAGAGCTGTTCAATTTAGCTGTCGGTGTCCGTGTTGCCGAACATTACCTGTCAGGAAAATACGCTGTGTTAATTATATTAATATTGACTAAATGCTTTCTTCGTGTTAAATTAAATTTTTGAAATTTTTTTATTTCTTGTTGACATTTTTTTTCTTTTTGAATTATGTGAATCACACAGTATTTATTATTTCAAGACTACAAAAATGTCTTTTCTGTTGAGAAGAAATTTTATCGTGTTTTTTTTTTTACAACGCAGTGTGTACTGCAATATTTATTCACAGTATGGTTCCTATATAACCCAGGGGTATTCAACGTATGGCCCGTGGGCCACATTTGGCCCTCGGAGCTTTCTGTAGTGGCCCGCCGATCATTTTCAGAAAATGGTTGAAGGTATTGAAAAACGATTAAGTCTGGAATTGATGAAAGAAATAATTTCGGGATTGATGAAAGAAATAATTTCGGGATTGATGAAAGAAATAATTCTAGAAAATGAAAGAAATAATTCTAGAATGAATTGATGAAAACTCTGAATTAATGAAAGAAATAATTCCGAAATTGATGAAAATTCAGAATTAGTGAAAAATTTCAAATTTATTATCGTTATATAAAGTGCGAAAAATATAGAAAAAAAAAATTTACCAAGAAGTCAAGTAAAAAGATGGCCCACATTCTAGTGAACGCTAGTAAAAATTAGTATGGGAAACAGAATGTTGAACGGAAATAAAACTAAATATATAGTATAGTCGATACAAATGTAAAAAAAAAAAAAAAAAATCATTAATAATGTTAATGAATTTTTATTAATATTATTAATTCAAATAACTTATACATCAATAAGAGAAATAATTTCGTTCTTTCTGATAGAAATGATTTCAGGATACTGTATATTGAGAAAAAAAATAATCTCAGAATTACCGAAATAAATAATTAAAGAATCATTGAAAGTGGTTTCAGATTGAAATTAATCTTAGAATTAATTCTTATAATCAGTAGTTAATCAAAAAAAAATTTCAGAATTAGTGAAAGAAATTATTTCAGAACTTCAAAATTGGTAATTAATAAAAGAAATAATTTCAGAATAAATAAACGTCTTCAATTATTTTTGTCCCTGTTTAACTCGGGGCCCCCATCGGGGATAATTAAATCAGTTGTGGCCCGCGGGCTTCGTAGGAAGTTTCAATTTTGCGCTCTCTCACACATACTCACTCAAACCTGCCCACTTAGTTAGTTTTCAACCGATCGAATGTTACCTTATCTTTCCAATACATCAAATTACGTAAACAAGAACTAAAAAGAGGCACTTGATATAATCCAGTGTTTCTCAACCTTTCTCGAAACAAAAACCTGTAAAATGTTTGAAACAATTTGACGGACAACTCATGTCCCATATCACGGGACATATCTGTAATTTTCGTTGTTACGATTTTTTTTTTTTCATTTGTCGCGTTTTTTCACGATACTCATTTGAATTTGTAATAATTACAGTCGAATCCCGTTAGAACGAACTCCACGAGACCGGAGAAATCATTTCGTTACGACGGAATTCCATGTTTATGCATTTTTCCTAGGCAAATTTATCTGGAGGATTAGAAAAGTGTTCGTTGAAACGAGAATTTCGCTGTAACGATATTCGTTAAAACGAGATTTGACTGTACTAAAGCCGTAATGCACATACAGCGTTTTTATAATATAAATTATATTATGATAATTATAAATATTCATCTCACATATTTTTGTGAGGTTTAACGTTTATTCCGCAATTTTTCAGCAATTTTAATTACGATCGGTGATTGTGCCTATTTTTGGCAATGCTTTTTGACGATTGGCGATGTCCCGTATTTTACGGATTATTATTTAAGATCCCAGTTTACCGTATTTTTCTAAAATGAAATTTGGTCATCTCATCATTTTGAAATTTTTTTCGTGAACCGCTGGTAAAAGGAATAAATTTAGGGAAATTTATCAAATTTACCAACGACGCTTGGGTACTATGCATAATCGCCAGTAAAAGTGATTAATTTAGGGAAATTTATCGAATTTACCAACGACGCTTGGGTACTATGCATAATCGCCGGTAAAAGTGATTAATTTAGGGAAATTTATCAAACTTACCGAAATGCTTGATAACTATGCATAATAACCGCGTTTATTACATTTATCGTAACATGTATGTCATTACGATTGAAAGAAGTGTTTGACTCTGCTTGTGTTACTAGTATGTACAAATAACCTCCATCGTGTAATTAGGTAACAATGAATAAGGAAAAGTATATAGAGTTATATATATTCAGCGAAACCATCAATTGATTACGATGTAAAAATTTCGAATGCATCGTGCCTTTTTGGCCGCTGTAAAAGCTAAGAAGATAATAATAACTCTGCTGGAGTGGATGGAGGCTTACTTGATATTCGCTCAGCTGACAGTATTTGTAGTAACAGCTTGCACCGAAAGGGATTATTACACCATTTCGAGAGACACGGAGGAAGGAGGGGTAAAGGTTGAATATTTTTTCGTAGCTAGAAAGTGGCAGCAGCAAAACATTTCGGGCTGGGTAAAAGGAGAGAGAGAGAGAGATCATGGCACATGCACATGAATACTTACGGGAGACCATTAGCTACACGTGGCGTCGGGGGCCACTTGTGTTGGAAGGCGAGCGGGAGCATTTAGTACGACGAGTCTCCATTAAAGTTTCATTTGATACCAATCGCAAGGTGTTGCCTATTTAAATTCCCGTTAAGAAGCACGAAGTTTGTGTCGGGAGGTGGGAGAGATGCTTTTTGGCTTCCATCGATTTGCTTCTACGCCTCCATGAAACTAGATCGTGAATATTTCCAACAAGGCACGTCTTATATGCAAATAGCAACGGTTTAAACATTTTGTACACTTTGTTTAAACATTTTGTATTGTGCGCATCACATCGCGGTCGTATCACTCGATGTCATGCTGTAATGAGTAAGCCTAAATTATTTCAATGGTTAGGTTCGCATGTTTCTAGTGTGAATCTCCGGCATTCTTATTTTGCCGAGATGCCATCACCAGCGGCCATACATACCATGCTGGAAACAACGGTTCTCGTCCGATCACCGAAGTTAAGCAACATCGGGTGATGTTATCACTTGGGAGCACCGCATGCTGTTGGCATCACCCGAGTGGCGTGGTGTGATTTCGGGTTGGTCTAAATTTTGCCCAACCAGAAAAACTCACCAAAAATTACACCTTAAAACTGCATTTACTCGTAAACATTATACTTTCTAATGGTTTATTGCATTTTCATGCTCTAGCTAGAAAGAAATACATTAATAAATCTAAGTGTTCAGTGCTATTTATATTATAACCTTCTTATACGGGTTAGAGGGAAAACCCATTAAAAACCCCATCTATCATAATAAGATGCCAAACGATTTCCTCTCCCCCTCCCCAGAATTGTCTGTAATAAGATGATACAATAATTGCATAAATAATTGTCACAAATTACTCGGTCTATTATATTTATGTAGGCTAAAGTATATATAACTTGCTTTCCTAATGCCTTAGTATCATAAACCCGAAACCCCCCCCCCCCAAAAACCCAGTTGGTTTTTGCTAAACCTGGGTAAGAGATGCTCGTTTATCGCCGTGAAGGATGTCGTCAGGTTCCAGGTTCGAACCGGGGGAAGAATGTGGATTAGTTATTTTCCCTAACAAGTTTGAGGTGACCACCGGTAGATGGCGCTTTAATTTCCAACTCAACACGTAAATGACAGTAAATTGCATACATCGATGTAGCCGGAGTTGGTGTGTGGTGAAGTAGTGAATTCCCAGAAATTTCCAGGCCATCGTATTAGAATTTAGAAATTCAATACTTCTCAATAAATTCGATATTTGATTGATATTTAACGCTATCTAAAGTTTAATCCATCTATAGATACTTGAAATCACAGAAGAAAAAATTACCATGCTATTTTTGGCACTCTAGTACCGTAGAATTTGATTCAGGGGTTCTTAACCTTCTACCGTGACCCAAAATCAACAACATGATCGGCTTCGTGACCCATGGGACTGTTTGTTTTTCGAAATTAGTGAAACCAGTGACGCAATAAGTGCATTTATAGCAGGACTGAATGAATGAACAGGACTGTTAATGGATTCGTACGACTCATCTAGGAAGACACTGCGAATCAGGTTTGGGTCACGACCTATATTGCTCGAGAACCCGTGCCTGTAAATGGATTTGTACGGCCCATTAGGGAAGCCCTTCGAATCAAGTTTGAGTCGGTGATCCATAGCTCAAGAGACCCTGACTGTCAATGGATTTCTACTACCATCTCGGAAGCCCCCGCGAATTAGGTTTGGGTCGGAAACCATAGTTCAAGAGACCCCTGGCTGTTGGTGGATTTGAACGACCCATCTCAGAAGCCTTTGCGACATATAGGTTAAGAACCCCTGATCTAATTGAAGGGACAGGGCTGAAATGTGCAAATCATTTTCGGAAATTTTCATTCCACCGAGTAAAATTCGTGCTGTTGCAAGTCCCCGCGATGATCATAACAAGCAACTTAATGGAATTCGAAGATCCCACAGAAAAGCGAAATTTCCTCTACGAAATGAATGGAATCGATTGTATACATTCTCCCAATCTTCGTATTTGTTGAAATATTTAAAAATACGCAAATTTTTGTTCTAGTCATCAAAACATTTCGGGGTGGGAGAAAAAGACCCTAATGTTGTTTCTGCCTTTGCCTCCTCGACCAAAAAGTCTCTTGCCCAGAAAATTCGAGCAGTAAAATGTCCCCGAAGATTTCTCTCTCTCGTTCCGAGATATTTTCTCGAAATCTTGTACCGGGATTTTAAAAGCATTTAGTGTGCTGTTTCGCCATTTAAGAATTCCCGAAATGCATTCCTAACCGCCATTAGGAAGCAAGCGGCAGAAATCACCCCGTCATCTCAACGAAATGAGATCGAGGTGAGGGGAAATGGGTATAAAGGAGAAATGCTCATTTCCAGAGACGGCCATCATCCGGTAACATAGCACACATGCAGTACTCAATACTTTGCTGCAGTTAGGCTTTTCCTCCTATGTTGCTACTATTACGCCTTTAAATTCGGTCGTTTTGCTGGAAAGTTCGAAAAACAATTCACTTCATACTAGCTCATTATGACGAAACACTCCTGGCAGAATACCCAAACATGTAAACTGCAAAAAAAAAAATTCTAGTAAGTACACTATTTAAATGAACTCATGAACTCGTTTATACGACGTTCACGGGACCGGGTCAAAACGTCGTATGGATGCGTAAGTCGCAGCAGAGCCGCCCTTAAGGCTGAAACACGCTACACTGATGTGACGTGATTTCTCGTCATGTCAGAGACGTTGCGAATTCTAATTCGTGAAAATTCTGTGACGTGTGAATTTCACGTCCCATAATTTCAACGTCACAGAATTTCCACGAATCAGAATTCACAAAGTCTCTGACTTGTGATTATCACGTCACGTCAGTGTAGTGTGTTTCCGCCTTTAGGGGTGTGCGACATGTGGGGAAAGAGAGTCCTAAACATTTTTGGTGCCCCGAAATTGTTGAGACGCACTTGGCCTCGCTATTATTTTTGCACCGGGCACCACGTATGGTAAGAGTGGCCTTGAGTCGCATAACTGAGACTTTCCTTTGAAGAAAAGCACTCCTCCCAACAGATGTACAAAATATCCATTGAATTTATTGGAATATATATTTGATTACATCTTGTATTTTCACTGTCTGCAGCATATACCGTATACCCAACCATGCTGGTCAAATGTGGCCCTCTGCATTATACCCCCGATCTGAAACTTAATTTTAAACACATTTCCATGTCACGTAAATGACCCGCAGCGCAGTTCCAGAACACAGTGTCCCGCGGCACACTGCAGATCACTTAGGTGGCTCGCAGCATGTTTATAGATCACCACGGGAGTAACCCGCGGCCTATTTACAAATCACCGCGGCTCGACACCCCTAAGGGGTCATGCATAAAGGGGGGGGTTGGATTTGCTGACTTTTGATGACAAGGGTGGGAGGGGGGTTTGAAGGTTGCTTACGTCATCAACCACCCCTTTTTGAAGATATGAAATATTCTAAGCTGCTGACGAAATTTTGCTGACAAGGGGGGGGGGGTCAGTGTTTTGCTGACTTTTGCTGACAGGGGGGGGGGTCAAAAATGGCTGAAAATCTGTTTACGTAATACTTGAATGGCCCGTAAGAGGTTCCAAAGGCTACATAGAGAAATCACGTCTCGCCGAAACCGCTGAAGCTCTAAATATGAAATTTGGTAAGTAATTTTATTTCATGATTTCATGACATAAAGACTCCCTAAGAAGGAGTTTTTCGAAATTCGACCCCTGAAGTGGCCATGAGGGGGCTCAAACGTTACTTGGGGCAATTCATTGCTGAAGCTATATAAATATCAAATTCAGTTAGTAATTTTATTTTGTAATAAAGAGACTCATTTACGAGGGATTTTGCAAAATTGATTATCATAAGGGAACGGGGGGGGGGGGTTCAAAACTTGTATGGGACAATCATCGCTGAGCCCAAACCACTGGAGCTATAAATATGAAATTTGGTCAGTATTATATTTTATAATATAGAGACTCGCCAAGACGGGATTTCTGGAATCGCAACACCCAAGGGGGCTCTTGAGGGGGGTTCAAATGTTATATAAAGGATTCATCACCGAGCAATTTTCAGATTACCAAATCCACGCGAGCAAAGCCGCGGGTGACAGTCTTCAATTTGAATCAATTTTGAAGAAACATATTGCTTTTTTTGTGAATGAACACAATGCAGTATTTCCCCCATTGGGAAATCATAATCAAAGAACCAAATGGTGTAGATAAGAAGAAAAAAAAAACTCATTAACTTATTTTAATGTAAAATAATACTTTCATTTACGAGAAAACAGCGAGTTTTTTCAACCATAATAGAAAACGGTCTCATCGTTTTCCATTAAATACGATTCTAATCTTTTCTCTAAAGACTTTTTCCCATCTCTTAAAAAAAGGCATTAGGAAAAAAATAAAATAAAATTTCAATTCCGAATGGATTTAGTCGAAACAATAATTTATTTTTTTTTACCCATTCTCCGATTATTAATTAGAAAATAATACAAAAAATACCTTATTTATTTGAATGATAGATGTTACGTAATCTCTACGTAGAGAGAGAGCGAGAGCTGAGCTTCTAAGCTTATACAATGTCTATTAAAGGGGATTAAATCGGGTAAGTAGGTGGCAAAGTAGATTAAGTGTAAAAAAACCAAGATGATTATGTTGCGGTAAATCGCTTATTATGCATATTTCCCAGGAGGTATTGGTAAATTTGATAAATACTAAAACAATTATCGCTTTTACCGGATATTATGCATACTACCCAAGTGTCGTTGGTAAATTTGATGAATACTTGAGGTTTATTGCCTTTATTTGTGATTATGCATAATGATCTAGTGCAGGGCTGGACAAGCTCCAGTTTGCCGTGGCGACTAAAAAAATTGGTGCCTAAAATTTTCTTTGTTGTGTAGTTACTGAATTGCAGGCTGAGCAGCAGCACAAAATGTTTGGAATTTATCGCAGCGTGTCTGTCAACATGAAAGAGGGTCACTATGTGCTGAAAAAGTAAAAAAAAAAACACCTTTTTGTATTTTGGACCTTTTTCTTCGGATAGAATTTTTTTTGGTGCCTAGATTTTTTTTTTTTTTTTTTTTGCGATATTTGTCCATCTCTGGTATATTATATAGTACAATTTATCACGTTTAAGAACTACTATACGACGCTTGGGTACTATGTATAATCGCCGGTAAAAGTGATTAATTTAGGGAAATTCATCAAACTTGCCAAAGTGCTCGCTGATTATGCATAACAACCGGTGTATCAATATGTTCTTCCGTCCGTCCCGCCTTTACAGGCATACAGCAAGATGGGTTCGATGCAGCGATCGTGATTTTCACAGCGACACAAGCAAAAAACACTCCCGACAATATACTTAGCTTAAAAGTTAACAAAAAACATACAAAACTTCAAAGTAAACATATGGAAATAAATTGAATTGACTGAACACAAAACATTAAGACTAAAATTAATAACGGGTAACCGAATTCTTCACATTTACCGTAACAATTACAGTATATCCCACATGAGAAATGTATTGTTTGTTTTGAAATTATCACGATTCGTGGGTTAGGTTTTGAGGTATTTGGACACAATAAACAAAATAAAATAAAAAAACATCCACATGTAAATCCCTTGTTTTTTGTTGTTGTTTTTTTTTTATCTTTTTTCACATTTTTTTCCTCAAAAAGAAACAAAGACTTTCATTCTTGGTGTTGCCCAAAGAACTTATTGTTTAGCGGAACAACGTTGAACGCAAGGAGAGAGAACAAAAAAGAAACCATATTCTTAGTGGAGATAAAAAGAAGTAAAGTAGTAAGTGAGAAAAAGAGGGAGGAATGGCATATTTTTCCATCACTTCCCAAACTTGATAAGAATAGAAATCCTAGGGAAAGGCAACAAGAAGAAGAAGAGAATAGGTTGTTCTGCTTCAACGAACAGAAAGCAGAGAATTTTTCCAGAAAAAATAGAAAATTATTATTCTTTTTTTTTCGTTTTTTTTTAAATAAAAAAACATCCCTTTCTTGGGAAGAGTAAGAAGACTTTAGATTTTTTGGTAGAACTGTAGTAGTAGTAGAGGGTGAAAGAAAATGGGGATGAGCTACCAGAATAGATATGGAAGAGTTTCTCTTGTAAAGTCAAGTGCTTTTTCTTCCCCTCTTCTTCTCCGTTTTTGCTTTAAACCCAGCCATATATCTTTTCCAGCCACTGCTTATCCATGATCTTTTATCTACTAATAGGGTGAACTGTTCTTGGCGGTTTATCCTATCTCGAATCCGTATAGTTTCTGTACATATAAACGGTAGCCGCCGCTTAAGAATCCGCGTATGGTTTACCCGTTTTGATGCTTATCAGCGGTTGATTCTTATATCCGGAGATATTTCTATGTTGCTTGTGTATAGTGACGTCGTGTTTTGAGCGACCAATATAAATCTAGTAGTGCTCTGACAGAGCGACCAAATTCTTCATTCTTTACTTGGACAAATCTTGGCATAACGTTCTTATACAGTATTTACTTCCCCTCCACCCTATATCAAAAGCAGAATGTTTATTTACAGTTCAATTCTTAATTTTGAATTACCAGAATGTAATTGAAGAATCCGTTGCAAGACTTTTTAGGCATACGAAAGTGCAAATCACTAACCTAATTTGGTGTTTTTAATGCAATATTAATCTCGAGATGTCCCATTGCACATCTATCCAGTTGATTTTGTGTCGCCACGAGGTGCAGTGGCACACCATTTGGAAATCCCTGTGCTTCACGCTAATTGGCTATGCTCGCAATTAGCTGGATGTCCCCGTTTGTATCTCAATGAACTACAGTTAGTTTTTTAAATTCGAATTTCTGACGTAGAAATAATTCGGAAATTAAGTCTGCGAGTAGTCTCTGAAGTTTTAAAAACAATACTTGGCAATATAGAGGAATTTACACTTGAATATAGTTTTCTATAATCGCTGGCAATTACTTATATAATATCTCATAAGGGCCGGTCCTCTATCGTCAAAGTAAAGAATTAAAAAGGATTTGGTCTCTCAGATCACGACTATATTTATCTAGGTCGCACAGAGCACGTAGCCTGTATAGTTATCCAGATGTTTTGCAGTATGTTTTTTTTACCAACTGTGCAAGGAGCATATTGAAATATGAATAAGAATTTATTTTTGAAATTTCAAATCGTCATTCAAAGTTCAATATCTTATACACATCTTTGCCTATTACTCCCGATTTGTTAAATATATTTCCAAATTCACTTGGACAGGACATTCCTGAATGAGTTTGCTCACATATTTTCAAGGCCCGCATTACACTATAAAAGTTGGATAAAAGTTATTTTATAAAACTTGAAAAATGTAACCAATGAATACATTCGAGCAAACTTAACTGATCCGCCTATTGGTTGCATTTTTCAAGTTTTATAAATGAACTTTTATCAAACTTTTATAGTGTAATCGCGGCCTGAGTGATACATTAATATTTATAATAGAAAAATAAATCATTTCTCAACCATAAACCTTTTCAGATACACCTCTATTATGAAAAATTCTGTTGATATAATTATACCCAGGGTTCATCGCAATTGTTTCGTTTTTGAAAAATCTCTAGCAATGGTTTATATATATATGAATTTTCTGACCTTTGTGGACTGACTGAAATGTTGTTACAGTAGCTGTGCACTATTACTATACTCATAGGAAAGGTACAGTCAATAAGCGGTGATTGTAAAAGTTGAAAGTGACGATACTACTTCCATTGAGAAATGAACGGTGGCAGTTTTTGAAAAAACAAAGATTCTTATCAGCGGGAATCTGATTCTTATAACCTCGTCCTAACCAGGTCATGGCCCATCGCTTTGTCCTGATGAAGAGATTTTAGCAGGTGGTCGAAGAAGACCTAGGCCATGCTAGAGGTTGTAGATGTATGTGTTGTGCACCTAACGTGAAGTCTGTTCCGTGCAAGGCTTGTTATGTTTAGAGTGCTGCCATCTGCCGTCATTTTTTTTAACTATGAGTGAAGTGTAATGATTGAATAATTTCATCGTTTTGTATGCCTGTTGCTCTCTGAGGCGAGACTTTTCGATAGGGAGATCGGGTCGCATTCGCGCCTCGAAGTTCGGAGCTTCAGCTGACTACCAGTGTGGTGACGGTGGGGTTTCAACCCGGGTCCTAGCGAGTCCGTCACTATCACCACTCGATCGATGATTTTCCTATGTTACAACAACGTTTGGTTTCGGTTCTGCCGATTTGCATTTGAAATGCGGAAAAACCGTTTCACCCGCATTTAACGCTGTTCTTCCCAAATTTTTGGAAGAGCACAGGGGGACTGTATAAAGATTAAGATTTTTTATTTTGTTACACATTTTTTTCACTCAAAACTGGTACAGGGTAATTTTTGAACGCCTATTGAGCATTTTTTCAAACTGGAATCATACCTCTACGATGGCGTGTTGATGAGATAAAGACCATGCTAGCACTTACGGGACACCCTGTATATACGTCTATAATATGTATATACAGTACAACCTCGCTTAGTCATCACTCCGGTTAAGTCATTGCTTTCTTCGGTCCGTACAGCTTTCATAGATGACAATGTTCATAAATCCTCGTTTACTCGTCGCTAATTTCGGTAAACTCATCACTATGGGAAAATTTGAGAGAGGAATATATTATTTCTCTGTCTCCCTTTAAACGAAGAGCTTGATAAAAGCATTGCCACACGGTTCGAAGTGTTCAAGAAAGCCTTGTGTATTAAAATGCAACAACTCAAGTCAGGGCCGGGACTAGAGGGGGACAGGGGAAAGGCAACTGCCCCGGCAGGAAAAATTTAGGGGGGCGACAGTTTTACTTGGGAACGAAGAATATAGAATTATCGAATTTCAAAGTTGTTGGGGGGGGGGGGCCAAAATGTTGTTTGCCCCGGGCGGTTGGACGGCCCTGGCTCAAGTAACGAAAGTTAGGCTGAGGAAGTTCATTTACCGACTAAAAAAAACAAAAATTCTTGAAACGTTAGGGACTATTCCAGTTGCACCTGATTTCTGTATGAGCCCCACCAATTTAGGGCTTCAAATAAAAATAAAATATCTTTGCTGATCCAAGTTGAGGCCTTCAATTGTCTTCTTTTACCTGCCCCCCCCCCCCCCCCCCCGTAGTCAAAAAGTGGGTTCTGTATTCAAGTTCACCTTACAGTGTATCATGAATTACTGATAAATAATTCAAAACACTGAAATTAAATGTCATGCAGCCTATATAATATAAATTAAATGCTTAATAGTTTTGTTGTAGAGAAAAACTAACTATTCTAACAATTGCTCTGAAACTAAAACTATATGTCTGATAACAATATCTTTTGCTCTTAGATACTAAAAGCTCAAAAAAGTTAAAAAATACCGTTTTTTATTTTGTAATCTACAAATTTTGTTAATATTGTGATCTTAAGTCATATTTTAATGAATTTTATGTTATTTGAATTTATACGACTTTCACAATATTCCACATTGAAACTGACGGCACTTCGCTTCAGTCGTCACTCCGCTTAAGCCATCTTAATTTTTCGATAGCGTGAGAGCGACGACTTATCGAGGTTTTTACTTGTAGATGTATACATACATATACACACCACATTTTCATTTGGCTCTTTCTTTGGCGACAACCGAAAAAAAAAAAGCAACCTCTTGACTTTCCGGTCGCAAGCTTACTACCTGGTCTTCGAGCCACATTGATTTTACAATTTGTGTCCCCGCAGAACAAAAAAAAAAAAATTTACCCTTAAAAATCTTTGATGCTGTGACTTGAAAACTCTTAAAAAAAAGAAAAGATCCTAGTGGTGGGTGTATGTATAGTGTTGGGATTGGGTGGGCAAAGGGCGAGCAAAACTAAAAAAATATAAAAATACCGGCCTGGAATGTTAGAGGGCGGTGGCGCGGAGTAAAAATACGAGAAACAATAAGGGTTTTGAATGGCGGGGATGAGGAGCTGGAAAAGTTATAAAAACCAAGTTTCTGCAATGTCTTTAGATAAAAAAAAATGTTAAAACATAGATAAATAAAACAGAGGATTCCCACATCTCTTTTCTCTACTTTATGGAAGTTCTCGGAAAACAACAAAAAATTCCCTTAGGAATATCTTAAGGAACTTTTTTTCTCTCTCTGTGTTTTTGTTTCAGAACTGAATGTTAATTTTTTGTTATATATCCTATTGCATGGGAATTTTTTTTCTAATAATTTTTTTCACGTAAATGTTCTCGCTGATGTCCAAACTATCAGATTACTATTCGAAGTTGAGTGCTAATATAATGGAACCTCTCGATAATAAATAATACGTTTTGTCCGCTAATGAGAAGGTACGAGATACGGTGAAGACTCGTTTATACGACTTTCACATTTATACGACGTTTGGCGTCGGTCGAGATTGGTTCCTATACGTTTTAAAACGTATGCCTTACTGTAAAAGTCATACACCGGTGGTTGTGCATAACGACCAATTGTTTCGATGTGAAGAAAGTATAATTAAATTTCATTACATTTATCACTTTTACCGGTGATTATGCATGATTCCCTAATAAAGTTGGAAATTCTGATAAATATGGAAAAATTTATTAACCTTGCTTTTCTTCACTAAACCGATTAATTATTCGCATTTATTACAATTAATTACGTACATAATACGTACACTACACATATATTTTGCAATAAAAATTAAATTAAATTAAAATATGTGTGAAGAGACGAAATACACACAGACGTTCATGACAAAACACTATCAGTCTTGTAATGTTGGCTTTCTTCACACGTATCAACAAACAAATCCAACACACATTACCATGGCCCCCACATCCTGGAGAGGGGCCCCCAGGCTGGAATCTTTTGAGGGCCCCCCGTCATACTTTTCACGGGCCCCTTCTGTAGTTAATTTATAGCGTGAAAAAGCAAAAAATGATGAGAACTGCCCGGGCCCCAGGGCTAGAGCCCTGTCAGGCCCCCCCCCCTTTGTGGGGGCCATGCACATTACCATTCGAATTCACCATTCTGGACCATAGTTATGTTCAGTTAATTAAGTAATTAATTGACGATTTATCATATTAGTTACCACGAACTTGGGATTAAACATATTAGTTGAATATGATAAAACTCTCGATTTATGACCAAAAATTAATAAATTATAATTTGGAAAAAAATAGAGTTTGCCTGATTTTACTGTCCAATGTCAAAAGTGTCAGCTAACGGGGAGTGAAATACATTATTAAAACCCTATTCCACGGGACTGGGGAGCAGAAAAGTGTTTGTTAAAGGGAGGAGCATTAGAGGAGGTTCCACACACTGTATTCATTTTTCTTATCGACAACCAAACGTAAGAGAGTGATTTTTTTTCATTAATCACTAAAAACACCGATATTGTAAGAGAAGAATTTTTCCTTTCCAGCCATTTTATTGAGTAATTTTCCTGTTGTGGTTTCATTAATTTGTATTTGTATAAGGGAGCGAGTTTTCTGGATTAATCTCATAATACTGTACCTGATGCAGAATACCAAAACAAAAGAATTCTATACAGCAGGTGGTTCTCAACCTGGGATATTCTAAGGGACCATGGGTGAAAATCAGATGAAAGGGGAGCCACGACAAGTGGTGAAGGGGGCCATAGAGAGATGTGAAGAAATCACATCTTTCACACTTGAAAACAAAAGTTTTGAAGTGAAATGTGTTGGGGGGGGGGGAGAGAAATGTGACTACTTTCAAATCCAGCAGAGCTGTCCAGGAAGCCCGTCTCATCTTAACAATGTTACCAGCAGTCAAAAATTTTTCCAATTAGATTCTTCATCAAAAACAAACTAGAAAACAACCAGAATTGATTTTGGTCATTATTCAGATTATCATACGTCCCGTATTTCGGAGATATTCCCGTATGTTAATAATAGACTACTCTAGTACACAGGAAAATTTTTGAAAAAGACTAGAAAAACAACTAGCAACTTTCCAACTAAATGGCCAAAAAAACTACCAAATCTAGTTGAAGAATAACTAACTTGGCAACACTGCATCTTAACCCATGTGGGCATGGCTTGGGGTCCTCATGTTCTCCCGCCTCCGTAGGGAGCTTACATGATGCATCTGGTACTATGATTTTCGAATGTAAATATGTAAGCTGTTACGGTTACTTTCAGCTAGGTATAGGGCCCCAGAGCATCACTTTGCCCGGGAACTCAGGCTGGTGAGACAGCTACGCATATAGCCGCCACAAGAACCCACAACTATTTTTCTTATATAATTCGGCTCTTGAGAAGAATGATCATCTCTTTTCCCCCTTCAGGATCCGTATGTGACCCAGAGTAACAGAAATCGATCTTATTTATAAAATTTTTGTTCATTATAAATTTAGTTTTGACTAAACTCAATTCAGTAAGAATTGTCCTCCATGAGGATGGGGAGCCCTGGGTAAGACGAGGTGGCCTTGAGAAGAAAATATGGTTCAAAGGGGGGCCATGGTCTAAAACCACGGGTATGAGAATAGCATTTTTTATGTTTAAAATTTCGATAGTTTTTTAATGTGTCTAAAGATCATATTTTCCTTCATATGTTTTTTTTCCCTGATAATAATATATAGCTTTTTTGTTAGAAAGTAGTATGGTAGTAAAGTTTCCGGAAAGTCGTTCCTGAAGCCTTCGAGGTATATTGACTGACTATACGGAGCTAAGAATATGTTGAGATGAATCGTTTCCCCCAAAACCGGAACCGAAATGTGATCATTCTTGTCGGAAGACGTGGCATTGGGAGGGCGTATATGGACAAGATCTTTCTGTAAACACTAAAAGATATATGGGCATGTGTTGAGAGAAGCCACCCAGGTGCAATAAGCAGGGCAACACAACGTCTCTGATAAGGGTTCCAATTTCAAAATTCGCCTCTGGCACAAACAGTAGATTTCGTGGGGGGGATTTTTCAAAAATCCTAACAGAAGGATCTTATCAGCGTTGCCAAGCTCTCTCTCACACACACACACTGTATATATCTTCATACACATATAGTATATTACATTGAGTTATATGGGTGGGGGGATAAGAATTTTTTACAACTTCCAGAAGCAAATGTCAACTGGAGACAGTCGGAAATCACCTTTCTCTTCGTTTATTGTATTTAGTCCGAAGGCATCGTAAATTCAAAAATTCTACGAATCGGAGAACGTTGTAAAAAATGTGAAATACAAGTGTTTTGTTCGTATCAAGCGTGGACTTCAGCATGTACTTCGAAGTTGTGTGTGTGTGTATTTAGGCTTTCATAACATTGTCCTTTGCGTTTCAAACTTGGATGGAGATGTTCTTATCACAAAATTAGGTTCAAACTATAGATTTATGCTTTTGAACAACGCCTTATACAGTTTAAAACGACCTTATAACGATAAATCATTCATAGTCGAGAGAGCATTCAACTTGCTCAAGAGAAAATCCGCTGAACAGTATTAATTTATCAAAACTCTTAAAAGCCCATGCATGGCATAGACAAAAGTAAAACATCCGATTGGTCGAATCGTATCACGTGATCAAACTAAGCCAATCAAATGATTTTCCTTTGTTCGTGTCGTTCCTGGTCTATCGCAATACCATAATCATCAATCAGCGGTCTCTCTCTCGCAGTTTCAGTTGCGACTTCACTCGAAGTTTCAAAATAAGATCATTACGTTTCAGATGAATGTGTTTGCGTAATAATGGGCACTCTTCGCTAGCACTTAATGCCTGTACTCATATGCTGAGACGACGGATGAATTCGTGATCGAATGAAACGTTTAATCTGTCCAAAACGTACGTGTCTCAAATACACATACGCGATTCAAATGTAAAAGCGATTTATCAATATTTGTTGGGATTTATTTTGTTGTCGATTAGTTTTGCGTGCAGATGTATTTGATTGATATATATTATCATATATTGGTATCACTGATGAATATTTCAAGCGTTAAACGATGACACAGACGACTGCAACGCCCAAATTTTTCGGGAAAGTACCAAATCACTATTATTATCGTATTTTCAAACAGCATTTCCATCTAGCCGCTGAGTTTAGCACATCAACCTTCCGTTCTACAGTCCTGTTTTCAAATCCCAGCTGAGGAGTGTCTTTTGTTTTCGTCTAGCGTTTGAAAAACTACGGGTCCACGTCTGATACGCTCTATAGGCCTACTTTATCGACACTCCGTTTATACCCTTTTTCTTACAATCGGTGCAGTGTCTGTCGCAGTTGGAGAATAATGGCCGAGACAATCAGATATAAAATTAACTGAGCTTAGAAACATCATTCGCAATTTCACAAATGACAATAAATCACTATAAACTGCAAACAGATTCAGGCCCAACCTCGTATAGAAATTGAAAGAGAAACCGATGGCTAGAAAGGAAATAACAATATGCATGAAGACTTAAAGGGATTGACGGGAACCATTGCACAGAAAAACACATATCCCAGCTAAATTTGATATACTATTTTTGTCAATTAAACTTCCCAATAATACGAGAAGAGTCTAAAACCCCTATAGATATCAAGAGATCTCATCGTCCACGAGGATGGTCATTAGTATGAACACAGAGCAAATAAACAAACGTAGATCACCGACTCAGTGCCGGCAATTTTCTGTTATACAGCCGAGGTGGGTGGTTTAACGAAGTAGGTTAAACGGTAAAAAAAATGTGAGAAGACACAGGCGCTGTCCATGAGATGGAAGTCCTGGCAATAAAAGATGACCGTTGTCTATCCATTACAGAAAGTGGCATAATTTGTGGTTGAAGTCAATCAAATGACATTCTTCTAGAACTTTTACACAGTTATCGAGATTTCAGATTCTTTATGCTGTCCTCAGAGAAGTTATGTTACGAGATTCACAATAGTGGCAATGGAAGTTTGAAATGTGGCTTTCTCTGAGCACGTATGTTGTGCTGCTCATTGCCCTCGTCTAATTTTGTATTAGTATTTAGCACGTAATGTCCTGGAAACCTAACTAGAAAACATGATCTATAATTTCACGGAAGGAGGAAAAAACCCTTGCAAAGAAAAAAGTAAAAATTTCTACCAGATGTAGTCTAGAAGAATGACTGCCATGACACAAAAATAATAATGCGAGTGTGCATAATGCGAGTATCCCAGAACCATTTCCCTGAGGGTATCCATTAGCATCAATATATTAAAATGAGCTTATAAAATGTGTCGTAAAGTCTCTTAAGAACAATTGAATTTCTATAGCGAGGTAAATGTGCGCGAAAAGTAAGTATGGAAACGCATATAATGCGTCAATTGAGTATAGCGAGAGCGTCGTCCCTTATGTGAGTGAGGTTCAGCAAAATTAGAATGCTCCTTGGGAAAAAGAGATTTGCCTATTGTTCGAGAGCAGAGAGAGCTTTACTTCCCTTCCATTGCATGGGAAAGGAAAAAAAAAAAAGGAGCAATCATGGGGCCCTGGATGACACACCAATCGGGTGCCTTATAAAATATGGGCATGGGCTACGCGGCCATATTTTAGAGATGCCGGAGTGGGGGAAGTCTGGTGGTGCACGGTGGTTGGAAAAGAGGAATAGGATGATAGGATAGCAAAGCAGCGTTTATTTTCCTCCTTTTCTATCCCTGAAAATTGTTCGTCAGCGCCCCCGGGCGCGCAGGCGCGCAGATGCACATAAATCACGGGAGCAAATTGAAATACGCCAAGGATCCAGGCCACCATCCTTCCTCTGCCTCGTCTCTTCACTGACCTGCTCTTGAGGAAAGAAACGGGATCTATCTATATATATGAATGGAAAAAAAAAAACCCGGATTCCATGTGGGTGGGGGTGACTATGGCTGTAGAGTATCCCATCTTCGTGACTTTTGAAAGGGAGGGTGAAATCTCTGGATTGTTGCAATTTTTCCTCTTCCGAGCCTAAAGGATGATCATGATGACTCCAAATCCGTTGCTCCAGAAGAATCACGAAGATGACTCTCCAAACGGAATCGTCCGGGTCCTTTATGGCACAGAGTACACTATTGAAGCATTTGGGGGGGGGGGGGAATGAGAGTTTCTGAATTGCCAAAAAAGGGGGGCGGTTGCTTATGCTGTATGTGGTGAAACAAGTGATGGATTCATTTCCATTTGTACATCATATTGTCAAGAGAATAGGATATGTAGTGAAACCTCGATATTACGATACTATGCGAACCAAAAAAAAAATATCGTTGTAGAGATGTTATTGTGTGTGTTATACCGAGAGGTAGCATTATCATCATTCGCCACCAAATTTATGCTTTCTTTTCCTTCTTTCTTTCAAATAGAACACAACTCAGATCTATCGCCATGGGCAATTTACTACCTAGTGAGTTGTGCTGGAAGTGTAAATGTGTGTACTTAAACAGTCTGAGTGCAAATTATAATTGATCAATTGATTAATAAAATTCAGTTGGTTGTCCAGCAGTGTAAAGTGGTTTGTCACACAGCAGCACTATTGTGTACTACTCAGAAAGTAGCTTCACGTTAATTTCATTTACACTTTCGGACGGTAAATAGTGCAAGATATCGATGTAAGTATATATCCTCGAAAGAACAAACACTGATGAGGAATTTAAAATGTACCAGATAAATGTACCAGATAAAATGTACCAAACAAGGTGATTTTGAGTGAAAATATAAATAATATCGTTATAGCCGTTTCAAAATATCGACAAAAAATATCGTTATAGAGGGATTTATCGTAGTAAAGGGTATCGTTGCGTCGAGAGGAGTTTAACATTAGACTATAGGCAATTACAAACAATATTTGGAAAAATATCTTTGTAGTGGGATTTATCGTTATATTGAGTACCGTTGTAGCGAGGTTTCACTATATAATAATATCTTATGGCATTAAACTATGGAAAATTCTTCTTCAGTAATATTTTGATCATTCAAAATCGAACCTAGTAATAATAATCTTTTGTAAACCCGTAGATATCACTTTGGCCCGTAATATTTTCATCTTTGTTTTGGCAAACTATTTTTCGTTTGATGAAAATTTGTGATAAACGGCTTCCAAATGATATAGATTATGAATGTGAGCACCATCAAAGTTTATGTCACATTCGTTGACCAAACTCACAGGTTGGTCATCAAACACATTGAAAAAGAATGTTGTTTTTTTTTATTCTCTATTGGAATCCTAGCCCAATGCTACTTTTATCGGTTCAACCTCAAAATGACACGAATTCAAAATCGATGTCAGTGTTCACATGAAAATTATAATGGCCACAATGAGTTTCAATGTCATGGATTTGCATAACTCAATCGGTATTAAATTGCCTATGACGATAGACCGGAGTTGTGCTCGGTTTGAAAGAAAGGAAGCATAAGGAAGGGGGGCGATATTATACAGCAATACTCCAGTGTCCGCGATTTTCTGTGAACATTCGAATTCAATCATAATCACGGGATAATTGTTGAAATTATAATAATTATTAACTGATAGGTAAAATAACATTTACTTGATTATCAGAATACCATATCTATCGAAACTACGCTGACTTTTGATAGGCGAAGGCAGGCATCTTCAACCTGTTTTTCGCGAGCACCTCGGTGCTCCCTGAAGCACCCATAATGATCTATTCCCGTGTCTAATTTCGTGCTAGCGAGCACTTAATCAACCTTCTGATTAGATATACCTTGTACAAATTATATTCAAGGATTAAAATTATCCTCATTTCATGCATTTGTACGTCAAACGTGCCGTAACGGTGCTCTTCTTTTGATGACGGGTACGGGCAGTGCTCGCTACTAGAAAAATGTTTGAAGAGCTCTGGGCTACGGTATTAGTTGATAAAAGCTGTTAGAGGTGAAAAGTCGTGATTTTAGAATCGGAATCCTGAGGCTTGTATGGTATTTACCATTTTTGCTGACTAATAATTTCTTGCCCGAAGTTCAACATTTTTTTCCACCTTGAAAAAAGTTGTTTAATGCTCATTAATGACAATGCACCCCTGGTCTGCAACTCTCAACTAATTGCAACCCAGAAGTAAAAGTTGTTTTCTTGCCTCCAAACACAAGCAGCTTATTTCTTCCGATGGAACAGGCATAGGTGCCAATGCGTCCGATTTACCCGGAAGCCTTCCGATTTTTCAAGCTTATTAAAATCTTCCAGTGGGAAATCAGATTCTTTCGATTTTTTTGTATATTTATAGAAAAACCCCAAAAATCCCGAGCTTCTAAAAAATTGTGGCTTCGCATAAATTGAAAAACTCGGGATTGCAAGGACCGAAGGATTTTCTCTCAAGTTGATTCGGTTTCCTCGAGAGAAGTACGGGAAACTGAGATTCCATCGCTAATTGTCGTCAAATACGGTGTCAAAAGCGACAAAGCGCCCAATTAACGTTAAGGTTAAGTTCACCGATAAATCGCTAATGGTAAGAAATGAAGCGCTACTATAGATCACTTTTCATCACTAAAAATGAACTTTCAATTCAATTACTGAATTTTTTAATGACCGGACAGCAGACGCGAGCCAAGTTAGATTTTGACACCATTGGCATTTAATATACCTTCTTTACCCATTTAATAACATTGTGCAAGAGAATAACTATACTTTTTAATGCATTTTTTACCAAACGAGTTGAATTTTTCTTTCAGATTTTTTTACCCTAATTAACTAATATTCGTACTTAAAATTGTGCCTAAACTTATGCGCTTATTTCTTGCCCCCCATCCACTGCATAAATTTGGGGTATTTTGCTGTAATTTTCATTCCCCTGTAGTTAAGTTTCACCGTTGTCAGTAACATTTAATTTTAACAGGAATTATTTTTTTTCTCTTTTAGGTTTATCAATGCAAGACGGCGAATAGTTCAGCCTATGATTGACCAATCCAACAGAGCTGGTGAGTTTTATCGACTCAGTCTTACTCAAAATTGAATTTCAAATTTCTTATAAAATTAAAAAAAAAAATTATAACCCAAGTATTTATGAATGGATTTCAAATCTTTTTTTTTTCATTTTATAAACCCGAACAATTTCCTTTATTTTGAATCAATTTTTATTCAATTTCTTTGATGTCATGTTATTTTATCATGCGTGCAAGCTGTTTTTAATGCGCGTTTTTGAAAATTTGTAAAAAATTAAATATTAGAGGTACGCGTAAAATTTTGTACTGGTATAGGATAGCATGCACAATCAAACGTGTTTTAAAAACTTTAAATGAATCAATGGATGAATAATATTTTTAATAATATTTCTACATAAGAAAGTTTTTACCATGTTAAAAGAGAGGTAGGAAACCTCTTAAAATAAACGAAACTAGTTATATCGAAGCTGCGATCGATATATTGTATTTACATTGGATAAAAACATGAACGCGTGAATAAAGCATGTTCTGTCTTTAACACGATATGAACAAAGCGAACGCTTTGATGAATGCATCAGCTCACGTGATCGAATTCCTCCAATCAGGTGTCTCGTTTTTGTTTGTTTCACAACTGCTTACAGGGAATAAGCGCTTTATGCGTTTATATCAATTCAAAAAAATTCTTTTATTGGCATATTCTCTTTTGAAACATCATAAAAGCGTGAATGAGACCTTGAGCCTTCATATTCGTGTCGATAAATATGTTCTTAATTGAATTTCGATGTCCTTCTAAAGAGTTCGCTGAAACTAATATAGTACATTCGGGTAATATGGAATGCCACTTTTATTTTTTCGATTATTTCAATTTGAAATATGGTAGAAACCTGAAACTTGTATTTCTATAAAATTTGGTTCCTTGTCTTTGCATTGACAAGTGTATCGTATTTAAAAATAAATATTATAACTAAGAAAAAAAAGGCATTAAAAAAACTATTTTCGTCTGGTAATATGGAATAGGGTGTTCAAACTGAGAAAAATTAATTCGAATTGATCAGAAACAAAATTTAATGAATCTATGACAATGAAAAATAAAAATTTCATCGTTTGTTTTTGTAGTGTTATACATTGTGTCATAGTCTATTTGCAAGAATCACAAATGCAATCTTCCTATTCTGCCCAGAAACAGTCAAGGTGGGTCCCACGGAAAACAGTACACACGTTATTCTAGATGTCTTTCCTCTTCTATTTTACTAAACTTTCCATGTTGAAGAGATAATCTAGCCCAACTCAGATAACACTTTTAGTATTCCATATTACCCGGCACACCATCTGTGAAAAAATAGCGTTCCGGAGAGAGTCGCTGGCTAAAAATGAGCACAGCACAATAAATACAACACTTGTGATGTATATTGTGATTAGTATCAAATTAATGGACACATTTTCATTAATTAAACACCTTTGTAAACTTGCCTAAGTAAATTTCTAGAAGTGGAAAAATAAATATTCTCCTATAGCAGCCGTGATGATGGTGACAACCGAGTAACACTGACTCTATAGCAGTGTTTCTCAACCGCCGGGCCCTGATATCATTCATACCGGGCCGCGAGTGATTAGCCGTTTCATTTTTCTTCATTCAATTTTCCGTTGGTCGTGTGTTTGACCGGGCCTTCGACTCACAAAAATGAATGAACCGGGCCGCGCGCGGGCTTGAAAAGGTTGAGAACCACTCCTCTATAGCATCGTAGGGGGCATTTTAGAGTTGTTTATCACTGTCCCACTCTGGGAGCCACATCTGGAGGCGGAGGAAACACGGTGTTCCATATTACCCGAATGTACTGATTCGGAAATTTTTCGAAATGGAATAATAATCATGAACACATTTTAACCTCTTTGAGATAATCTAGAATATTGATTGAAGTGAATGGAATTTTATATTCATGTGCATGTTTTCCGCGAGTGTGAACTTTCTTTTTTCCAGTAGGATCAAAAATACATCTCTCGCCACCCTCTTTTACCGATTTTCTCGTTTTCAACTTCACCGAAAAAGACCCAAAAGAAACATTCGAGAAATCAATTAAATTCCTTTTTATCCTATTCTGCACCCCCTCAAAAATAAAATAAAACTAGAAACACACACACACACACACACACAGAGCCTGGTGTGTGGTTGAATCGAAGAACTAAAGTGTATTTTGAAGCTGCGTCTACATTTCAGGTTTCCGGAACTCTAAGCCGAGATTACGGTTAACGAGTTCTTCTAGAAATGGAAACTGGATAACTCTTCGAAACAGGAGAATGGGTGGGTTTAGGAAGAGAGAGAGGGGTTGGTGTGCTCGTGTGTGTGTGTATTCGCCTTCATTAGAAATCCCATCAATCATTCCTTGCCGGGACAGCTCCGGGTTTTTTTTTTTTACTTTGGAACTCCGTGCCACTCTTTTTCCCACTCTTCTCTATTCCAGCAGAAGCGCGCGCAGCGTTTGGCACCGCTGCCGTCTTTGTGAGCACTAAAAGCAGAAACTTTTCAAGGATAGATATATTGTTCAACGGGGGTCGTCTAAAAATCTTACTGGTAGATGCATTTCTCTCTCGTTGCTTTTCTTATTTAGAATTTATTTCTGTGGTTCTCAAAAGGAGTGCGTCGCAGCTCCCGAATTTGATCGATGGTGTCGCGTTGAGCCAACAATATTGATGTATGACCAAGAAATCCGAGTTTATCTGAGATTTATGCAATTATTATTTTCTCAAGACCCGTCGGCAGTGTTGCCAAGAGTCAAAAATTTTTCCGACTAGATTCTTCATCAAAAACTAGAAACCGGGCTTTGAACAACCAGAATTAATTTTAGTCATTATTCAGATGACTATATGTCCCGTATTTCCCAGGACATTCCCGTATTTTCACATAATTTAATAATAACCTATATACATATTAGTGTGCAGGATAATTTTTTTTGAAAAAGACTGGAAAAATAACTAGCAAAACAACAAAAAGAACTAGATGGGTATTTTTTCCAACTAAATGGCCGAAAAAAAGGCCAGATCTAGTTGTAAAATGATTAAGTTGGCAACACTGCCCGCCGGTCACCTGTCAAGGGCACCATGGTTCATTTTAATTGTATTGGACAGCTTCAATGCTAACAAAATTAAATCACCATCGTTGCAGTTAAAATAATCAAACGCAAAATGAAACTGATGTTGACTTTGACTCTAAGCTTTAGATTAAATTCCACACACATAGACCCTCGTGGAAACGGCTATTTTTGGCCTTTGATATATCTATCTTCCAAACGATGCGCACTTCAACCATTTGCACTAGATCTAAGATACCTGGAGTACCGAGCGGAATCATTGTTCTCCACCTTAGAGCGGCAAAACAAGTTTTTTTGTTCGAAGTGACTTCGAATTAATCGCAAAAAAGTGGCATAGGGAACAGCTATTGGCTGTAACGATAATACGGACGTCACACTTCCAGAAATATGGCGAATGAGCCATACTGAGATTTCCAGGAGCTCTAACCAGATCGAATTCTAGTTCCGATGACTCTAAAAACTCAGGCTGTTTAACCTGATATTTGACCGATTAGTAAAAGATTCTAATTTTACTGAAGCCAGGATTACACTATAAAAGTTTTAGATAAGTTCGTTTATAAAACTTGAAAATGTAACCAATAAGTGTATCGGTTACATTCGAGCGAATGTTACCAATAGGCATATTCGTTGTTTTTTTTCGATTTTTGTAAAATATCTTTTATCAAACTCTTTTATAGTCTACTCCCAGCCTTAGGTTTGTTTTGTCGTATTAGGTGACCCAACGCATAGTTTAAGACCGAACGGCTCGAAAAAGACTTACTTTCAAACCCAAGCTTGCTTCGGCAAGTTATTGACGCGATTACCGGGTGGTCATGAACGCTCAGATTACAGGCTACACAATAAACTTAGAATCAATCTATCAGTGCGTTTCTGAACCTCAGGTGATCTTCGAAGATGGAGTGAGTGGTCCACGTAGGCAGACTTGAAAATTTGATTCTAACTTTTCGTAACAAATTTCGATATTAACGCTTGTTGTAGTCTTCTCCACGTCCACAGAATAAAATATTGCAGATGTCATTATATTGACTGCAATCGGTCACAATTCAAGCCAGATTCCATCCTGATGTTCACATCATATTACATTTTGATGGAGCTCGAGGCAGAGTCACGAGTCAAACACGGGCCTTCGAAATTATTTCAAAGCTGATCGAAAACGAATTTTTGCACTGCGATTTTTTTTTAACGGTTTTTCTTTGTTTCTATTTCAATATTTTAATGTTATTTTTCTGTTGTCTATTTAATTCAGTATTTTAACAGTAAACTTGAAGGGGAAGAGACAAACTTTTGAGGCCGAGGTGCCCAAACTCAGAAAATTTAAAACAAGAAGGGGTAAAAAATTCATGCTTGCGAGTTGCGACCAGTTCCAGATTTTATTAGGCAATTTTTCCCAAGTGTGACTCTAATGTGGCGTTTCTTCTGGAGATTATAGTAATTACTCACAGTATTCACAGATTTAAAAAAAATTCGACCCACAAACAAACGCCTACATTTATTTAGTTGTCCGTCGAATTGTTTCCAGATATTTTACTGGTACTTGGGTTTAAGGTATACGACCACGTTGAAAACGTCATTTTGGAAGAAAGTATCAATTTTCATTTATGGAATCCCCATTTTTTGTGATTCCAAAACAAACTTTGTTTTGTTTATATAACACTTAGAACCAAAGTTACTTCCACTCTTTAGTGCTGCGTTTTTACATACATCTGTGAATAAAAAATGGAATATATTGCATTTAATAACCCAAAACACTGGCCGCAATTCATGAACAACCCCTTCACCCAAGTTGAAGAATGCATTTTTTTTTTTTTTTGCTCTACCTCTGGTACCCATAGAGTTCCTATTTCCCGTTTCCGCGCGTGCTCAGCCACATTGTGAGCCCACTCCTTTTTTTGGAATTGACAGGAGAATGATTGATGTTTTATCAATCCTAAAAGCGGTAAGTCCTAAGATTTCCTTCATTTTCTCCCCTCAAGCACGGCACACTTCTCTTTTTATTTTGCCGCCATCATTTCAGTGCACTTCCACACCCAACGCTGTTTACCTAAGAATTAGTCCCAACCTTCACCTTCGTTGACTATACGGACAAACTCCTGGAAAAACTCGTACTGGAGAGATCTTTCTCGTATTCGATTCCAAAACAAAAGAAAACGATCCTCTCCGTTGTGCTTTCAGTAACATTAAACTTTTTGAGGGTTGCAATTTTGTCACCATGTGTGGTTCTATAAATTCAAAAATCTGAGAAAATTTTAAAAAGAACAGCAAAAAGTAACGGACAACTCTTCTTTCCCTCGTTTATGCTCTTTTTCCCCAATTTTCCTTCCCTTTTTTAAATTAAAATATCTCGGCGAATTTTGCACTTAAATCGTGGAAATTTTTCGTTCGCCTCAGGAGAGAGGTAGGGCAAAAAATTTCTAATTGGAAGGTAGGGGGACAGGAAGACCGTATAAAAATGTATTTTTTTTATTTTATGACACGCTATATTTTGTTTCTCGAAACTGGTACAGAATGATTTCTGAGTACATTTTGAGCACTTTTTTTTAAAATTAAAACCATACCTCTACGACAAATGGTTGATGAGATAAAGGTCGGATTAGCACTTACAGGACGTATATAGCAGCGTTTCTCAACCTTTCTGCACCCAAGGACCTGTAAAATGTCTGAGACAATTCCACGGACCACTAATTTACAGTATGAGAGTGGTATGAATATAGTCGAACTTGGTTAATTGGAAGTTTAAAGTCACTGGAAAAAGTTCGAATTATCCGAATTTCAAATTATCCTATCCTGGATCCTTAAAATGACTACAAATTGCAACTTAATCATTAACATTTACATGAGAGATAATAGTTATCACATTATAAAAATTTTATCATCAGTTACAGAACTGTTTCCCAAATTTTGCTTATCACACTTATGTTATCAAGCAAATATACATTCATTAATGTACAAAAATTATTAAAATTTCTATATATATACTCACACACACTTTCCGATACTTTCCAATTGCTGAAGACGATAAAATGATTCAGATTTTGAATGGTACACTTTGATCCATTGATTAATTGATCATAGTATCGTTAGTATCCAGTGATACACATTCTTTATGCACTTCCAACTGAACAATGATAAAATGGGCATTAAATTATCAAAAAAAAAGTAAGAAAAACAGAATTTTCAAACTTTTTATTTGTCTTTGAAGATTTTTTGTTTAACAACTTGGTTGAGAAAAGCAAAGTCTGACAGAATTTTTCCAAACTAAATCTACTCATATAAAAATATAGATTTTTTTTCTCCAACCTCGAATTATCAAATATTTGAAAAAAATTCGAATTAGATATGAAATTTTAATATTAAATTAGATAGAAAACTCAAGGGGAGTCCGTAGAAGAGTTCGAATTATCCAAAATCCAATTAACCAAGTTCTACTGTATATATCCCGTATTTTATAGGACATTCTCGTATTGATTAGCTGTGATGTTTTGGTTCAATTCGCTGTGATTTCCAGTAGTTCGTTATTTCCAATTCATTGGTTATTTTTTTTGATAAGTTTATTATCAATGTGGTTGGTTATTTCGCCTACCATGGAAACGTTTTTGGTCCCAACTGGTGATGTGTCCCGTATTATGCCTCATAAGATCCCAATTTTTGCATCTCTCTCAATGAAGTATGGTCACCCAGCCCTGATGAGTTTTTTTTCGTGAAAATATTTTTGTTAACTGTGATTTTAGCAGCCCTTTATTCTATACTTTTTAGCGATTTTAGCAATAACTAGCAAACTTGTTCAAAATTATGTTTTTTGGCCACAGTTACCGATACCCCGTATATCTAGGATTTCCCATATTTTCATGATTATAGTTGTCCGAAGTATGTACGTCTAATTTTTTTATTTGTACCCATAAGGACACTATTTACAGTAATATACAATTGATCGCGTTTATAACGTTTAAAAAAAACCGTCATGAAAATACGCTATAAGCGAGAAAACACTTTCAACGGGAAATCTTGATGAGTAAAACTCTTGTTAGTAAAAAATCTTGATTAGTAAAGCCGAATCCTCTCTACTTCAGTCCAGCAGAACTCAAAAGAATTCCGCAATGCAAAAACCGGTTTTGAGGCGTTGCTAGTTCAGCCCCGGTGATTTAAATGGTCGAAATTTCGGTAGCCACACCACAAAACTGGTTTTTGTTCTGTGGAAATCTGCAGAGTTCTACTGGCGTGTAACCTGTTTAGGACCAGGAAAGTAAGTCGTACTAAGCGGAAAAATGTTCTACGTGGCAACGTTATAAGCGGGATTAACTGCAAATTACAGCAATTGTATAATTATTAATTCAATTAGAATTAGATAACCAATCTGTGCCTGCGGACCGCTTGTACTATGACCTCTTGTAACTCATCACGGCTCATAGGTTGAGAAACGCTGTAATATAGCAATTTAGGCACAATATTTTCTCTAAAATTGATGTGTATTTTCGTTTTAGGTGGAGCTACAGCTGCGTACGGACCCGATGGCGCAGGTATGGGATACATGATGGATGGAAGCCAGCAGATGCACATCCGCCCACCAGGTGAAATATCTTTATAGGTTTTTATTACAATATACTGGCCGTGTTCCTGACAAATTCATTATGAGATTTTCATTTTTTAAGCGTTTTCTTCAAGAAACTGTTACGGAAAAAACTGAAACAATCATTTATAAATGCTTTCAAAATACAGTCAAAGTCGGTTGTAACGACACCTTGGCTATAGTATAACGTCATTAATTGGCTGTAGGGGATGATTCCCATAGAGAATAATGTTAAGGAAACTTTGCTTGTAACGTCGATGAACTCAGTTTTTATGGCGTTTTCCCAAGATATTTCTTGAATTGGAGCTTATATGATTGAGGCTTATATTTTTGCCTACTGTTCTACGGATGCCTAATGTTGAAAGGATTTATTGCATGTTTGAGATGCCCCGACTTCATCTTCATTGATAAGATCCTCGGGAACATTATCGTAATTTTGCCTTTCCTGACTTTTACAAAAATGTCATATTTTCTCAACGACGCTCACTTTAAATCTTAATTTTTACCAGAATTGGGGGATGAAGCCAATTAGTATAATTTATGAAGAATGCAAAAACGAACGTATAAATATTAATCTCACACATTTGCAATGTTCAATTCCCCCCCCCCTCCTGTGAAATACATTTGAAATCACTGCAGATTGGTTGTATTGCTATATTTCTCGACAATGGTTGTTTATAAGCAATATTCGGTGATTTCACCTGCAATTGGCAACATTTTTGGCAAGAATCGGCAATGTCCCGTGTATTTATAATCTCAATTTCCCATACTTTTTCTTGATCAAGTATGGTCACCCAAATCATAATGAAATCTCAACTTTAAGCACGGTATTTGATCGCAACTGGTTGCATTTTTTGTCAAAAAGGTCCTGAAAACGTCACCCTTGGTTATAATGACGAAATTTTCCGGAGCCTTCGATGTCATTTTAACTGAGTTTTATTGTAGATTCTTAAATGATGAGAAAATAAATACAGTACGTTAAATTCTCGGTATTTTCTGACTATAACGATGGCAATTTCAAATTTCCACAGAGTCGTTCAAGTGTTATACAGTACCATTTTTCAACCCATAAATATCCAAGATGGGATCAATCAAGATTTCTATTATTTTTAGGCTAAAAACTAATAGTAATTAAATAAAATGCTAGTGCTGTATAAAATGATTTATAATAAATATAAGAATGAAATTCATTGAACATTTATGATATCAATTGAAATTCAATTAAAGTATATATAGAAGGGGTACTAAATAAGAACATAAAAAAATGATGTGCTAATTTTTTATAGAAATTTAATCAATATCTGCTTTTACATTCTTTTATAAATGAGTAGAGCATTATATGCTGTAATACCTACCAAAATATTACCGACGACGTAAAAACATTATTTTCACGAATACATGTGAATGCCTGATCAAATTTTTTTAGAGACTAAAAAATTGCACAAAATCTGTGCTTAACATTTGATATTAGAAAATTCATTACATAGGTTCCTGCATGTATATTATAATTTTCTTATTAATTTTCTAACCTGATGCTTTATCACTGTGTGCGTGTGTGTGTGTGTGCGCGAGCGCTCACTGCTTACATTATCACACAAAATGAATAACACATATTTTTTCCGTTCAAATACGAGTTCTCTTAAGAAGCTATTTTTGATACATTCAATAGTACTACCTCCCAATATAACGTCCGTTTTCGGTGGAACGATTGGGTTGTCGTTACAACGAGCGTCGACTTTGTGACCCACAGTTGAACTCGGTTATATCAATAATTGGCGGTTCGAATTACTCCATACAGAATAATGTTAGTATATCTTGCTTATAATGTCAATGAAAACGCAACGATCTCGGATATAAGGACACATTTTTTGTCGTTATTCCGTATTTATCATATATAACTAGGGTCATATTATATCCACTTATACGAAAGATTTCGAAATTTTGCTCTTCTTGGCTTGTTTTATTTGAAAAGGCCCTACTTTTGAACGAAGCCTACTTTAATTCGTAACCCTTACTAAAATCGGGGATGAAGGTAATTTCCAAAATTTACAGATTTATATTATGGTGATTATGAATATAAATATCAATATTAATCTCACATATTTTCCATGTTCAGTGCCAGATGGGCCCACTCGGGCACGGCCCGATAGCCTCAATTATAAAAATGGCCTCATGAATTGTGAGATCTGATCAAATTCTCGACAGTTAGTATGTAAATTGGATAGAGCAGGTATTTCTAGCCGGGGGACCCCTGAAATGCATTTCAAATCAAAACATCTGGGACCAACCACTCGTTGTAATGGAATGGTCGCGATAACGAGCGTTGACTGTATATGTGATAGACTTTAGATTTTGGTTCATAACCACAGCAATACATAGCAAAATATTATATTAAAATTTCGTAATGATGTATGATGAATAGAGATTTTTAGAAATCACGTTTCAAACTCAAGTAACATGGGTCGAAAATATCATTCTTCGTAAAACTCGTTTAAGGTATCCAACTACGTTGGAAACATCATTTTGGAAGAAAATATCGATTTTTTTTATTTTTTTTTCCAAGCCCTATTTTTTATTTTCTTATTATTCCAAAAAGAGACCTTGTTTTGTTTATATGAAGTTTAGAACCGAAGTTAGGTCCACTTTAATGTTACGTTTTTACATACAAGAAATCGGTGAATAAAAGCTTTAAACGTGTTTTATACGAAGAATGCCATTTTTTTCTGACATTTTACTTGAGTTTGAAACATGATTTCTAAATATCTATTCATCGTATCATTACGAAATTTTAATGTAATATTTTGTTATATATTATTGAATTCACGAACTAAAATCTAAGGTCTATGACATATATTTGTCTAATTATAATGTTTTATGGACGATATGTAGGATGAAATTTCAAAAAATTCGCACGTACATTAACAAATATGAGCGTACCATACAATTATTCAAGTTTTAGTTCATAACCTCTACACCATTACTATCTGTATATTCAGATTCACCATTACTACTATCTCATATATTGTGAAAATAACAAAACATATATTCCATTCGTAGAATTTTTTCCAATCGTGTTTCGAATATTAGACGAATTTGGCTTAAAATTTGACATAAAAATGACTTTTTCATAAAAAATGGCATGGGTAGTCCAAAATTTAATGTTGTTTTCACTATTTTGAGACACTTTCTATCAAAAAAATGTTATTAAAGTTCATTCCAGAACCATTTTACAGAAAAGTGCTTCCGAACGTAGCGAATACCTCAAAGTTTTTATTCGCAGATTAATTGTGTGCAAAAAGGTAACACTTAAATGAACGTAACTTTGGTTCTAAGCATCATATCAACAAAACAAGGCCTGTTTTGGAATAACAATAAACAGAGCTTTTATAAAATATAACAGAAAATATTATTTATTTATTTATGATTAAAAATAAATATAAAATATTTTCTTCCGAAATGACGTTTTCAACGCAGTCGGATTCCTGTTTTAGAATTTTCGCCATAATGTTTAGTGATTTCTGAAATTTCTAAAAATGTTTTGTTTGTTGTCCAATCAGGTATGCAGAATCTTTCATGCAGTGACGGAGCCATGGGCATGGGCCACATGGGAGGAATGGGCGGATATTCTCAGATGTCTCAGCTGCGTTCACCCGTTCACTCGCAAGCAATGCTTCTTCCGGGACATCCCCACGCTATGATGATGGCGCACGGCCCCATGGGACATCCCGGATTGCCACCGCAAGGATCTCCGTACGACGGTTCCGGTGGGCACATCATGGATATCCACGCTAGTTAAACAATTTCAACTTACAAGAAACAAACAATTATACGACAATAACAACAAAAAACCCTTTTCTCCTCAAAAATGGGGCTATTGCTAAAAAAAAAAAAATGAAAATAAATCGGCAAGTAGCCATTTTTTTCCTCGGAGCTTATATCACACAAACAAGTCCCTTTTTAAAAAATGAAAAATACAAAAATTTAGGGAAAAAAAATTTTTTAGAGGAAAAAAATTCATTGTTTCCAACAGGAAAAAAAAATAATTAAACTATAATTTTTAAGATTTTTCCCACCTCATCTACCGCAAAAATTTTTAACCCTCTTCCCAAAAAATTCCCATAAAAATTATGTCTCTGGAATTTCATGGGAAATGCAAAACTATAGAACAAAAAAATACTTACATGTTGCCGAAAATAATTATTATAACTATAAAATTAAACATGAATCTCCCAAAAAAAATTTTTTTGTGCTTGATTGAAACATTCGAATTATTATTTTGTGTTTCTAAATGGCCATAATTATATATAACCCTTCTCTTTATAGATGTGCCGTTGTAATAATAATGATAAATAATGTGTAATGATAATTATTATCTCTACTCTACATGTCGATGCCACGTGTGTGTGTATAATGGATAATGTATTTTATCTCTTATCTCTATTTGATCATGATAAAAATAATTGATTGTCCAGTCCAATCAGATGAAAAACGAACTCTTGAATGATGATGATGCTCCGTTAATTATTATTATTAATTATTATTATAGATGACAATTGTTTGCTGTTGAGTTTTGAGAATTGAGACTGTTGGCCAGTTCTTTATATGTAATATAATACACATTATATTTCATTCGGTGTAATTTTACTTCCCCTTTACCCCGAGAATTCATTGTGGTCATGTCGGTATGGACATTATTTGAAATAATGTTGAAATTTAAAAAGAATAGACAATACTGCATATATAATATACAATACTGTATCTTCTCGCTCGCTTTTTCTGTTCTTATTTTGGAGCTGCACATTTTTTCAATGTTGTTGTAATAATTTATAAAAATAATCATGTGTTACGGCGTGTTATTTTTTATTGGTTTTTTGCAAATTTACCAAGGAACAAAAAAAAAAAAACGGTCGTTTTTACATTTTTTCTCGATTTTTACAATAGTGATTAGATATTGATGATTATTGCCACTTACTGCTGCTGCAATATAATTTTAAATAATTAATGATTTTAATTAAAATAATGCTCATTATTATTTTATCTATGATGGTGCTGTGATTGATTCCGTTTATTTCTTATGGAGACATTATTAGCGATGGATATAATGATTTTTTTTTTTACCCCCGTTATTGTTTTAATCATGGCACTTATTAATTATTATATTAATGTTATACAGTATATTTTTTTTTCAGTTTTGATGGGAATAATTAGAAATATTTGAATTGGAAATTATTATTATTATTTCTTCTGTCCGTTTGATTATATATATAACGGTGGTAATCTGTATAGAACTTTTCTCATATAGGTGACTCTGCATTTGTATGTGACGTGCTTATGATTGTATTGTTGTAACCTGTTAAATTAAAAAAAAATATTCAAAAATAAAAGTGAAATGTTAAAAATGTTTTGCATTGCTTTTTTTTTTTTTAAAAAACCGATGTTTCAAACGTTTTCAGTGTTTATATTTAAAAAAAAAAATTTCAAATTAGCGAATGGAAAATACTATAATAATATCTTCATTTCTTGGAAAATGCCTGGTCCCAGTTTTTTTAATTGCCTTGTCTGAGTAGTGGTGTTTTGGGTCGTTCTGGCTGCACCGCACCAAAAATTGTCCCGTTCTGGCTGCACCCTCACAAAAATTGTCCCGTTCTGGCTGCACCCTCACAAAAATTGTCCCGTTCTGGCTTCAAATAAAACACGAAAACCACAACTAAACACAACTTTACAAGTTTTAAAGATAGAAAACATTGATTTTTTTATATATGTAAACGAGTAGGTTTGCCTTTTTATAAATTATTAGATAATGAAATTTGTTAGATAATAATATTTTAATATTTCTAAAGACTAAAAATTGTATAAAGACAAAAAAAACTTACTGTTCATTGTTTCTATTATCCACTGTTTTCTTTTTTCAGGTGATTTTATTTTTATCACTATGTATGCTAGTACGAGCATAAAAATATTCAATGTCTTTTTTATGCGCGCACTAACATGAAAAGTGATAATTTTATCTTCCTTATTTATTCTTTAGCTTTTCTAATAAAAATACCAGGTTCTGAAAAAGTTGCTATAAAACACAAACTGTTGATTACATAAAAATTATTTTTATTTAATCTAATTGCTCAATCTAAACTGTCCGAAAAATTAAATGCTTTGTTAGATTTAAAAACGCCGATTAATTCATTTCAACAAATTTTGTCATGTTTTTAGATCTTACGTTTTTAAATCTGGTTTTTTTTTTGTTTTTTTTTGCGGCCTCCAACCTCCCCGAATAGCCGCACCCTAACCAACCAGGTTTTTGAAAACAAGGTAAAATATACCTAAAATTTTAAGTTTTTTTTAAAATTTTGTTGTCATTAATTTAAGATTTAGGAGGGGTTCACTTGATAACACGCTATGAAGCTAGAAAAACCCTCCTCTAAAAACTAGCTTGAAGTGTTATCAGCACGCTAAACAGAATAAAATTCATTTTTTTATTTTTATGTGTCCAAATGCAAAATTTTCTAAGTTATTAAAAAAGTAAGATTTATCAGTAAATGGGGTTTAATGTTATCTTATTTTCTTTCAGTGTGTATAAAATATGTTTCTTGGTTTTAATAAAGTGCTGTGTACGTTTAAATAATTATTCATTGTATAAAACTTTTTTATATGTGTTTAAATCATAAGTTTTGAGAATAATTTTTTTAAATTCCTTTCCTAACTGGTTTAAAGGACCGCCTAAATGTTTAAGCATCTTTTTTCCAAGTTATCAAGTATGTTTATAATATGTAGCTGAGCAATCCAGTGAAAATCACATTGAATTGATTTTCGTTAGGTTTTCGTGTTTTGTCTATTTATATATATATATATATTTTTTGCGGCCTCCAACCTCCCCGAATAGCCGCACCCTAACCAACCAAGTTTTTGAAAACAAGGTAAAATATACCTAAAATTTTAAGTTTTTTTTTAAATTTTGTTGTCATTAATTTAAGATTTAGGAGGGGTTCACTTAATAACACGCTATGAAGCTAGAAAAACCCTCCTCTAAAAACTAGCTTGAAGTGTTATCAGCACGCTAAACAGAATAAAATTCATTTTTTTATTTTTATGTGTCCAAATGCAAAATTTTCTAAGATATTAAAAAAAAGTAAGATTTATCAGTAAATGGGTTTAATGTTATCTTATTTTCTTTCAGTGTGTATAAAATATGCTTCTTGGTTTTAATAAAGTGCTGTGTACGTTTAAATAATTATTCATTGTATAAAACTTTTTTATATGTGTTTAAATCATAAGTTTTGAGAATAATTTTTTTAAATTCCTTTCCTAACTGGTTTAAAGGACTGCCTAAATGTTTAAGCATCTTTTTTCCAAGTTATCAAGTATGTTTATAATATGTAGCTGAGCAATCCAGTGAAAATCACATTGAATTGATTTTCGTTAGGTTTTCGTGTTTTGTCTATTTATATATATATATATTTTTTTTTTGCGGCCTCCAACCTCCCCGAATAGCCGCACCCTAACCAACCAGGTTTTTGAAAACAAGGTAAAATATACCTAAAATTTTAAGTTTTTTTTAAATTTTGTTGTCATTAATTTAAGATTTAGGAGGGGTTCACTTCATAACACGCTATGAAGCTAGAAAAACCCTCCTCTAAAAACTAGCTTGAAGTGTTATCAGCACGCTAAACAGAATAAAATTCATTTTTTTATTTTTATGTGTCCAAATGCAAAATTTTCTAAGTTATTAAAAAAGTAAGATTTATCAGTAAATGGGTTTAATGTTATCTTATTTTCTTTCAGTGTGTATAAAATATGCTTCTTGGATTTAATAAAGTGTTGTGTATGTTTTAATAGTTTTTCATCGTATAAAACTTCTTTATACGTAGTTAAATCATAAGTGTTGAGAACACTTTTTTTAATTCCTTTCCCGGCTAGTTTAGAAGACATCCCAAATGTGTAAGCATAAAGTTTTGGCTTCAATGAGCAAAATTCTTTAATAGGCTCCCCACATGTTTCATCTTTTAGATACCCTAATCTGTTTTTATTATCGATATTGTAGAAACGGCTATCAGAAGAATAATTACTGAAATCGAGAACATGACTGAAATCTTTTTTTAATTTTTCGTAAACATTCGACGCTTGGATATTTAAGACTAGGTTATCAGTGTCTGTGTAAATAAGCGTGCATTTGTTCTCCCCGAAATATGATTGAAAATTATAATAAAGATCAAACATTTTTTCTTTAGCTAATTCTAGTATAGTGAAACCTATGAAAATTGGTTTATTTAAAACAACTTTTTTTTTTCTATTTTTAAATAAAACTAAGTTTTCGTTGAGAATTTCAAAATATTCCATAGTTGGGTTCGCTAAATGTTTTTGGGTTTGACTTTTAGTTAGAGCACATTTAATGTCCGTTTTATTTCGTACGTTTTGGCAAGTTTTGCCAAAGAATGCATTATTCATTAGTTTATAGAATAATCGATCAAAATCATTTGTTGCTGATTTTCTTTGTGAATTATTAAAAAGCACATAGGGTTCTAAAAAAGGTTCCTGACGAAAACTCAGTATTTTATGTATTTTTATCAGTTGAAGCCCCATTTTGAGATAAAATTTTAGTAGTCTATAATGACAGGTATATAGATGCTTATCATATAAAGTGTTTATTAATTTTTTTACGTTGGAATTGTATTTTATATTTAGATTAGCCAGTAAGTCTTTTTGGTAAGGTGATAACATTTCCTCGTTAATAACTAGATGTTCAGGAGCTAGGGGGAACGAATTGTGTTTATCATGTAATTTTCTACTATATTTCAAATCTACTTGTAAAATATATCCAGTTTCACTATTATCAGGTACATTTAAAATATTGAATTTGTTAATTTCTTCATCACTCAACCAACGGAAATTACCTATTGGTAAACATTGAGTTTGACAGTAACCATAGAGATTATTTACGTCTAGAGAAAGTATGTATCTCTGTTTCTTACTCGGGTCAAAACCATATATTTCTGGGTTATTAGCTTTTACATGGCGATGGTTATTAAAACACATCCCACCTCTCATGGCATCTTCTATGAAAGTGTACATCTGTATTTCTGGTAAAAGTTCAATACGAGCCATCGTGTATTTCAGTCCAGCTACCCATGTGAGGTGAGGTGTTGATAAGAACTTCGTTACTTCTAGACCGTAAAATCGATATATAATCGTTCTAAAATGCTCAAATACATCACTCAAAAGTAGCACATCCGTGATTTGATAGAGCTTAAGGTAATCACTGAATGTCGAACATTTAAAATTATTCCAAATTAATTTAGCATGACTATATTCATCGTCACTTATTTCAGAGTTTGTTAGTAAATTGAAAAAAAATTTTTTATCGGGTAAACGCGAGTATTTTAATTTTTTTTCATCATCGAAGAAAGAATAGGGAAAAACTCCTTTTTTTCTTAGTAAAAATTTATTTTTGGATGTGAAAATTGAATTGAAGAGAGGAAATTCAGTATTGATATCAGCTAGTTGTTCTAATGAGCTCTGAAGAAATTTATACGAATCCAGTATCAGAATCTCATCTAACTGAATGGACGTGAATCGCTCCGAACTACTGGGTATAATTCTTATATTTTTAAAAAACTCCTTGGTTAGAGCATTGATTATTAAATTAGAATCATATCCTGTGAAATTGTGGATAAATAAAGGTAAAAAGAATTTTTTTTTTCTGTTTAAATTGCAGGAGTTGTGGGCAAAACCCATGAACTCACCTGTTGCATGACAATGATCCTTGACGACTGTATCATTATCACCGAAACACTGTCTGCAAATGTGGCAGAACTCTTTGTTAATATTATTTATACTATGTTTATCAAGTGGTTCTATTTCATGAAGCTCGTTAATAAGCTGTTTTTTTAATGTTTTAATTGTTTTTAAAAAAACCTCAACAGCATCTAACCCGCAATAATAATTTAAAAATATTATTTGTTTCTTTTTAACAACAGCGATAGCATAACTAATCGGTACATGTTTTTCTATAACAACAGAATTGTCACTTATAATTATAGTTTTTTTTCTTGTTATAGCTTCAAAATCCGCATACATACAGATAGGGTGTTTGACTGTTTTTATATAATCTTCGAAACTTGTCATTAAATTTTTAGGCAAACTCACGGGGACAATGTCATAGCAAAGTTGTTCGTGTCTTATGAGAGATTCTCTTCTTTTGAAGCCAAGTAGGCATGAACTGCAATAGTGATGTTTACCGTTACTGTTTATGAGTCTGTTGATATTTGTGATTAAAAAATAATGACCCTTAAATAAAAGTAAATTTATTTTTTTTTGTTCCCTTGTTGTTTTTCCTATGTAAAGAGGTGTTACAGATTTTTTTTTATATTTAAAAACATTAATTATTAGATTGTTTGATTTTTCGAAAATGTGTATATTATTAATATCCATAGGGAAATCTTGTTCATTAAATTTCAAGTATTTGAAAAATTTAAAATAAGAAGTTTTTTTACTTCTTACATTTTTTTTGGGGGGGAAGAGAGCTGCTAATACAGCAAACAGAAAACATTTCTGGTCATTAATATTTTTAATTTCAAGTAAACATTTTTTATTTTTTAAATATTTTGGTAACGATACAAATTCACATCCACCCGTCAGAGGTTTATATCGACCTAAACTTAGATCTATAAAATTAATGTTTTCTATAACCCACCCACTACCATTTCTAACAAAATTATCTATTCTATCGAGAATATTAACTAAGGCATCATTCAAAATATCATCTAAATTATTTGAACATATTATTTTAAGAACTTTTGATGCGAAGTAAAATTTGGTTCTTGATATATTACGATATTCATCGTATTTAAAAAAGGATATTTCCAAGCAAATTATGATCTTAAGATATGTTTTATGAAATTTTAAAATCAAATTTTTAATCTGGCCCTTTGTTTTTGATAATAATTTATAAGGATCACGTATGGTTGTTACCGCTCGATATGTTTTGATAAAGTTATTGAAAGCTGTTTGTTTTAATGCAAACATTTTGACCACATAATTTTTTTTTAAATATTAGTATTATATTATACGCAAAATATTATTTAATAATATAAAAATTTAGTATTCTTTTATTAGTTTATTAGTTTATTAGTTTATTTTATTTTTAGTAACTTCTTCCAAGATAAACCGATTCAAAACAAGATGAATTAGTGAGATTGGGCGTTAAAGCTTCTTTATCATGATTAGTGGTAAACAATATCAAGAGGAAAAAAAATAGCAGGCAAATAATGCTTATTACATAAAAAGAAATAAATCTTGTATGCCGGTTTTGAAAAGAGAGCATCGTTTTAAATAGCAACCTTGAATGCCGCGTGACAAGCTTACAATTGCGTTATCTTAAAGAAAAGTTTTCTTTTTATTCAGGTTAACAACAAAGCAGGTATATTATAATGAGATACGGAAAAACAACCTTGAGAGGGAGAGATTTTAAGTAATCGGACTTGCGATTTTTGGGTGTGGGGGTTTTCGTGTTTTATTTGAAGCCAGAACGGGACAATTTTTGTGAGGGTGCAGCCAGAACGGGACAATTTTTGTGAGGGTGCAGCCAGAACGGGACAATTTTTGGTGCGGTGCAGCCAGAACGACCCAAAACACCACGACCCAAACAGTAGTGGTGTTTTGGGTCGTTCTGGCTGCACCGCACCAAAAATTGTCCCGTTCTGGCTGCACCCTCACAAAAATTGTCCCGTTCTGGCTGCACCCTCACAAAAATTGTCCCGTTCTGGCTTCAAATAAAACACGAAAACCACAACTAAACACAACTTTACAAGTTTTAAAGATAGAAAACATTGATTTTTTTATATATGTAAACGAGTAGGTTTGCCTTTTTATAAATTATTAGATAATGAAATTTGTTAGATAATAATATTTTAATATTTCTAAAGACTAAAAATTGTATAAAGACAAAAAAAACTTACTGTTCATTGTTTCTATTATCCACTGTTTTCTTTTTTCAGGTGATTTTATTTTTATCACTATGTATGCTAGTACGAGCATAAAAATATTCAATGTCTTTTTTATGCGCGCACTAACATGAAAAGTGATAATTTTATCTTCCTTATTTATTCTTTAGCTTTTCTAATAAAAATACCAGGTTCTGAAAAAGTTGCTATAAAACACAAACTGTTGATTACATAAAAATTATTTTTATTTAATCTAATTGCTCAATCTAAACTGTCCGAAAAATTAAATGCTTTGTTAGATTTAAAAACGCCGATTAATTCATTTCAACAAATTTTGTCATGTTTTTAGATCTTACGTTTTTAAATCTGGTTTTTTTTTTGTTTTTTTTTGCGGCCTCCAACCTCCCCGAATAGCCGCACCCTAACCAACCAGGTTTTTGAAAACAAGGTAAAATATACCTAAAATTTTAAGTTTTTTTTAAAATTTTGTTGTCATTAATTTAAGATTTAGGAGGGGTTCACTTGATAACACGCTATGAAGCTAGAAAAACCCTCCTCTAAAAACTAGCTTGAAGTGTTATCAGCACGCTAAACAGAATAAAATTCATTTTTTTATTTTTATGTGTCCAAATGCAAAATTTTCTAAGTTATTAAAAAAGTAAGATTTATCAGTAAATGGGGTTTAATGTTATCTTATTTTCTTTCAGTGTGTATAAAATATGTTTCTTGGTTTTAATAAAGTGCTGTGTACGTTTAAATAATTATTCATTGTATAAAACTTTTTTATATGTGTTTAAATCATAAGTTTTGAGAATAATTTTTTTAAATTCCTTTCCTAACTGGTTTAAAGGACCGCCTAAATGTTTAAGCATCTTTTTTCCAAGTTATCAAGTATGTTTATAATATGTAGCTGAGCAATCCAGTGAAAATCACATTGAATTGATTTTCGTTAGGTTTTCGTGTTTTGTCTATTTATATATATATATATATTTTTTGCGGCCTCCAACCTCCCCGAATAGCCGCACCCTAACCAACCAAGTTTTTGAAAACAAGGTAAAATATACCTAAAATTTTAAGTTTTTTTTTAAATTTTGTTGTCATTAATTTAAGATTTAGGAGGGGTTCACTTAATAACACGCTATGAAGCTAGAAAAACCCTCCTCTAAAAACTAGCTTGAAGTGTTATCAGCACGCTAAACAGAATAAAATTCATTTTTTTATTTTTATGTGTCCAAATGCAAAATTTTCTAAGATATTAAAAAAAAGTAAGATTTATCAGTAAATGGGTTTAATGTTATCTTATTTTCTTTCAGTGTGTATAAAATATGCTTCTTGGTTTTAATAAAGTGCTGTGTACGTTTAAATAATTATTCATTGTATAAAACTTTTTTATATGTGTTTAAATCATAAGTTTTGAGAATAATTTTTTTAAATTCCTTTCCTAACTGGTTTAAAGGACTGCCTAAATGTTTAAGCATCTTTTTTCCAAGTTATCAAGTATGTTTATAATATGTAGCTGAGCAATCCAGTGAAAATCACATTGAATTGATTTTCGTTAGGTTTTCGTGTTTTGTCTATTTATATATATATATATTTTTTTTTTGCGGCCTCCAACCTCCCCGAATAGCCGCACCCTAACCAACCAGGTTTTTGAAAACAAGGTAAAATATACCTAAAATTTTAAGTTTTTTTTAAATTTTGTTGTCATTAATTTAAGATTTAGGAGGGGTTCACTTCATAACACGCTATGAAGCTAGAAAAACCCTCCTCTAAAAACTAGCTTGAAGTGTTATCAGCACGCTAAACAGAATAAAATTCATTTTTTTATTTTTATGTGTCCAAATGCAAAATTTTCTAAGTTATTAAAAAAGTAAGATTTATCAGTAAATGGGTTTAATGTTATCTTATTTTCTTTCAGTGTGTATAAAATATGCTTCTTGGATTTAATAAAGTGTTGTGTATGTTTTAATAGTTTTTCATCGTATAAAACTTCTTTATACGTAGTTAAATCATAAGTGTTGAGAACACTTTTTTTAATTCCTTTCCCGGCTAGTTTAGAAGACATCCCAAATGTGTAAGCATAAAGTTTTGGCTTCAATGAGCAAAATTCTTTAATAGGCTCCCCACATGTTTCATCTTTTAGATACCCTAATCTGTTTTTATTATCGATATTGTAGAAACGGCTATCAGAAGAATAATTACTGAAATCGAGAACATGACTGAAATCTTTTTTTAATTTTTCGTAAACATTCGACGCTTGGATATTTAAGACTAGGTTATCAGTGTCTGTGTAAATAAGCGTGCATTTGTTCTCCCCGAAATATGATTGAAAATTATAATAAAGATCAAACATTTTTTCTTTAGCTAATTCTAGTATAGTGAAACCTATGAAAATTGGTTTATTTAAAACAACTTTTTTTTTTCTATTTTTAAATAAAACTAAGTTTTCGTTGAGAATTTCAAAATATTCCATAGTTGGGTTCGCTAAATGTTTTTGGGTTTGACTTTTAGTTAGAGCACATTTAATGTCCGTTTTATTTCGTACGTTTTGGCAAGTTTTGCCAAAGAATGCATTATTCATTAGTTTATAGAATAATCGATCAAAATCATTTGTTGCTGATTTTCTTTGTGAATTATTAAAAAGCACATAGGGTTCTAAAAAAGGTTCCTGACGAAAACTCAGTATTTTATGTATTTTTATCAGTTGAAGCCCCATTTTGAGATAAAATTTTAGTAGTCTATAATGACAGGTATATAGATGCTTATCATATAAAGTGTTTATTAATTTTTTTACGTTGGAATTGTATTTTATATTTAGATTAGCCAGTAAGTCTTTTTGGTAAGGTGATAACATTTCCTCGTTAATAACTAGATGTTCAGGAGCTAGGGGGAACGAATTGTGTTTATCATGTAATTTTCTACTATATTTCAAATCTACTTGTAAAATATATCCAGTTTCACTATTATCAGGTACATTTAAAATATTGAATTTGTTAATTTCTTCATCACTCAACCAACGGAAATTACCTATTGGTAAACATTGAGTTTGACAGTAACCATAGAGATTATTTACGTCTAGAGAAAGTATGTATCTCTGTTTCTTACTCGGGTCAAAACCATATATTTCTGGGTTATTAGCTTTTACATGGCGATGGTTATTAAAACACATCCCACCTCTCATGGCATCTTCTATGAAAGTGTACATCTGTATTTCTGGTAAAAGTTCAATACGAGCCATCGTGTATTTCAGTCCAGCTACCCATGTGAGGTGAGGTGTTGATAAGAACTTCGTTACTTCTAGACCGTAAAATCGATATATAATCGTTCTAAAATGCTCAAATACATCACTCAAAAGTAGCACATCCGTGATTTGATAGAGCTTAAGGTAATCACTGAATGTCGAACATTTAAAATTATTCCAAATTAATTTAGCATGACTATATTCATCGTCACTTATTTCAGAGTTTGTTAGTAAATTGAAAAAAAATTTTTTATCGGGTAAACGCGAGTATTTTAATTTTTTTTCATCATCGAAGAAAGAATAGGGAAAAACTCCTTTTTTTCTTAGTAAAAATTTATTTTTGGATGTGAAAATTGAATTGAAGAGAGGAAATTCAGTATTGATATCAGCTAGTTGTTCTAATGAGCTCTGAAGAAATTTATACGAATCCAGTATCAGAATCTCATCTAACTGAATGGACGTGAATCGCTCCGAACTACTGGGTATAATTCTTATATTTTTAAAAAACTCCTTGGTTAGAGCATTGATTATTAAATTAGAATCATATCCTGTGAAATTGTGGATAAATAAAGGTAAAAAGAATTTTTTTTTTCTGTTTAAATTGCAGGAGTTGTGGGCAAAACCCATGAACTCACCTGTTGCATGACAATGATCCTTGACGACTGTATCATTATCACCGAAACACTGTCTGCAAATGTGGCAGAACTCTTTGTTAATATTATTTATACTATGTTTATCAAGTGGTTCTATTTCATGAAGCTCGTTAATAAGCTGTTTTTTTAATGTTTTAATTGTTTTTAAAAAAACCTCAACAGCATCTAACCCGCAATAATAATTTAAAAATATTATTTGTTTCTTTTTAACAACAGCGATAGCATAACTAATCGGTACATGTTTTTCTATAACAACAGAATTGTCACTTATAATTATAGTTTTTTTTCTTGTTATAGCTTCAAAATCCGCATACATACAGATAGGGTGTTTGACTGTTTTTATATAATCTTCGAAACTTGTCATTAAATTTTTAGGCAAACTCACGGGGACAATGTCATAGCAAAGTTGTTCGTGTCTTATGAGAGATTCTCTTCTTTTGAAGCCAAGTAGGCATGAACTGCAATAGTGATGTTTACCGTTACTGTTTATGAGTCTGTTGATATTTGTGATTAAAAAATAATGACCCTTAAATAAAAGTAAATTTATTTTTTTTTGTTCCCTTGTTGTTTTTCCTATGTAAAGAGGTGTTACAGATTTTTTTTTATATTTAAAAACATTAATTATTAGATTGTTTGATTTTTCGAAAATGTGTATATTATTAATATCCATAGGGAAATCTTGTTCATTAAATTTCAAGTATTTGAAAAATTTAAAATAAGAAGTTTTTTTACTTCTTACATTTTTTTTGGGGGGGAAGAGAGCTGCTAATACAGCAAACAGAAAACATTTCTGGTCATTAATATTTTTAATTTCAAGTAAACATTTTTTATTTTTTAAATATTTTGGTAACGATACAAATTCACATCCACCCGTCAGAGGTTTATATCGACCTAAACTTAGATCTATAAAATTAATGTTTTCTATAACCCACCCACTACCATTTCTAACAAAATTATCTATTCTATCGAGAATATTAACTAAGGCATCATTCAAAATATCATCTAAATTATTTGAACATATTATTTTAAGAACTTTTGATGCGAAGTAAAATTTGGTTCTTGATATATTACGATATTCATCGTATTTAAAAAAGGATATTTCCAAGCAAATTATGATCTTAAGATATGTTTTATGAAATTTTAAAATCAAATTTTTAATCTGGCCCTTTGTTTTTGATAATAATTTATAAGGATCACGTATGGTTGTTACCGCTCGATATGTTTTGATAAAGTTATTGAAAGCTGTTTGTTTTAATGCAAACATTTTGACCACATAATTTTTTTTTAAATATTAGTATTATATTATACGCAAAATATTATTTAATAATATAAAAATTTAGTATTCTTTTATTAGTTTATTAGTTTATTAGTTTATTTTATTTTTAGTAACTTCTTCCAAGATAAACCGATTCAAAACAAGATGAATTAGTGAGATTGGGCGTTAAAGCTTCTTTATCATGATTAGTGGTAAACAATATCAAGAGGAAAAAAAATAGCAGGCAAATAATGCTTATTACATAAAAAGAAATAAATCTTGTATGCCGGTTTTGAAAAGAGAGCATCGTTTTAAATAGCAACCTTGAATGCCGCGTGACAAGCTTACAATTGCGTTATCTTAAAGAAAAGTTTTCTTTTTATTCAGGTTAACAACAAAGCAGGTATATTATAATGAGATACGGAAAAACAACCTTGAGAGGGAGAGATTTTAAGTAATCGGACTTGCGATTTTTGGGTGTGGGGGTTTTCGTGTTTTATTTGAAGCCAGAACGGGACAATTTTTGTGAGGGTGCAGCCAGAACGGGACAATTTTTGTGAGGGTGCAGCCAGAACGGGACAATTTTTGGTGCGGTGCAGCCAGAACGACCCAAAACACCACTACTTGTCTGTGGCGCCATCTACTAAATGTCGAACACATTGTGATCCGTAATTATGCCGCGGATCACTTAAATAATCTGGAAATGCGCCGCGGGTAACTTGAATGATGTAGAACTGCACTGGGGGGTCACTTAAGTGCTCTAAAACTGTGCCACGTGTCACTCAAGCGATCTCTAAATATGCCACGGGCCGCTTAAGTGTTCTGGAACTGTCGCGGGTCACTTGAGTGATGTATGAATGTTCTACGGGCCTACTTGAGTGATCTGACAATGCGTCACGGGTCGCTTAAATGCTCTGGGGAATTGTGCCATAGGTCACTTAAGTGATCTATAAAAATGTACCGCCTAGTTCATTTTTACAAAATTAGGTTTGAGAGAGATGTGGTGGGCCATATCTAGATTACCCAGGGGGCTACATTTGGTCTGCGGGCCGTTGCTGTAGCGTAGATCGCTTAGAGCGTGGGTCGCAATCAATTTCTTAAAAAGAAATTTTGAGTTCTTAGCCTTCAAATAGCACTGAAATTAACAGAAATTGATTGTAATAACATGAAAAATAAAGGTATTTTCTTCCGAAATTTTAGTTTTTTTTTAAATATGTTTTGCATAAAAAAATAAATTTTTGATCGTCTCCCCAGAGTTTTGCTGATGGGAGGGGGGGGGGGGGAGAGCAGTGCCGTCTTAAGGCATTTGCTCCCAAGAGAAGACGGGCCTCACAAAAATGAGTTTCGGTCGGAATTTTCTATAATTTATCAGGTAGGGCCTCAGAAAAAAAAAACGTTACCCGGGGACCCACGATTCTCTTAAGACGGCCGGAGGGAGGTCAAAAATGGCTAAAAATCTACCGACGTAATACTTGAACTGCCCCATACCATGATCTCGGCTCTAACCCCCCCCCCCCCCCGCCGCCCTTCTCTCCCTGGCGCCTCTTCCCCCATTGTATTTTTTTTTCTGTAATAAGTTTTTATCACGTGCAAGTCCAAGAATAAAAATATTGTACATATTTTAAGATAAATTTGATAATGTCTAACTTTATTGTAAGGATTATAAAAGCATGTAAACTCAGTAGGAATACATAAACTTTTAAAATGAATAAATTGTTAATAGTAGAGTTAATTTGTTACAAAAATTATCCAAATTTATTTTACTGTTCGTTGATAAATGATTACACAAATTGATAACGCTTGAAATCCTTGGCAAAAATTATTAAATTATTCATTAAATTATCCCTTATACTATTATTTTATCACGGAGAATTTTTTATTATTATTCAACTAGTGGCTAGTACGGAGTCCGGACAGTCACAAGCAGGGCCGCAACTGGGGGGGGGGGGTCTCGTGCCCCAGGGCGCTGGACCTGAAGGGGCGCAAATTTCATTCTGAAACCTTTCCTTCGACATTACAAGGGGCGTCAAAATGCACGCTTGCCCCCGGGTGACCAAGCATCCAGTTGCGGCCCTGGTCACAAGTCTATTGTATTTGTTTAAAAGAGCATAAAGCAATGAGATATAGAAAAAGTTCCCGTGGCAAATTATTTAGCGGTTCTATCTGTGGCGCCATCTACTAATTAAAAACGGCACTAGATATCATGCAATGTCACCTGAGCCCTCAAATTTTTAGATTGTGATTTCTCTTAATACATGAAGCGATCCACATACATGCACTCACTTTTACACTCACAAATACGACCTCGTCTTTCCCTTCATACTTAGTCCCCGAGGCTACAGTTTGTACGCCCGCAGATGGCCCTTATGGGCCAGGCCCGGGAAGAAAAATTTATTTCTGGTCTGGTCTGGACATGAAGCGAAGATAGATAGAACTAACAATATTGTCGTCGATAGAAAAAGTTTTCGTGTCAAATTTTTAATGGCGTTATCTGGGGCGCCATCTACTAAATGTCGACGGCACTAGATACTATGGAACGTCATCTGAGCCCTCAAATTTTTGGATTCTAATTTCTTTTAATATTTTATGAGCATAAAGTGAAAACAGAGGGAAAACTATTATTAACAACATCATCGCCTATAGTAAAAATACCCAGGGGCAAATTTTTAATGCCGTTATCTGGGGGGCGCCATCTACTAAATGTCGACGGCACTTGATATGGTGGAACGTCGTCCGAACCCTCAAATTTTTGGATTGTGATTTTCTCTTAATATATTTTTTTTTTTTGAAAAGAGCATGAAGGGGAGAGAGAGAAAACTACTAATGTCGTCGCTTGTAGTTCCCGTGTCAAATGTTTAATGGCGTTATCTGTGGCGCCGTCTACTAAATGTCGATGACACTAGATACTATGGAATGTCATCTGAGCCTTCAAAAATTTTTAGATTGTTTTATTTTTCTCTTGTGATTTTATTAATAAGAAGCATTAAGCGAAGAAAGAGAAGACTATTAATGACAATATCGTTCAATTTAGAATAATTGAAAGAAATAATTCCAGAAATTGATGAAAATTCAGAATTCCAAAAAATGATGAAAATTCAGAATTCCAAAAAATGACGAAAATTCAGGATTCCAAAAAATGATGAAAATTCAGAATTCCAGAATTTATGAAAGTAGTTATTATTACTGTTAAGTGCGGCCGCACCTGTCATACACCCGTAAGGGCGGCTCTGCCCTTAATACGGGACAAAAGGGGTCCGTCAAATCGTTTCAGACATTTTGCTAGTCCTTGGGTACAGAGGAGTCGAGAAACGCTGCCCTAGAGAGATTAGTGGTTCTCAACAGAACTATTTCTTTAATTTATATTATAAATTTTCATGCAATTATTTTTCTTGTCTTCGATTTATCGATTCTGAATTTTCATTAGTTCTCAGATAATTTCGTTCATTGGGTCATAATTTTAATTGGTTTTGAAATTTTTTCTTTCACACATCAATTTAAAATTTTCTTCAGTACGAAATTTTCATCAATTTCTTTTTTTTTGTTAATGGTGTCTATATTATTTTGTATCGAGATGGGAGTTTTTTTCAACATTTCTGTAAATTTTGTAATGATATATGAATTTGTGGATGTCGATTCCCCTCCCCTACAGAACATATAAAACTGGGGCGAAGGGGCACTGAAATTATTGAGTGACCTCTGACCCCGCTATTATTTTCATCGGGCCCGGCGTCTGGTAAGGGCAGCACTGTATGCCTGGATGGATCCATGCATTGTGATGAACCTGACCTTTTTTCACTTCTACATTTTTTTTTTACATCAATGTGGCCCTCTTAATCACCTGTAGTGCCCCTCCACCTTAGAATATCTCAGAACCGCAATGGCGTCATATAGTCCTTGCTAGGTTGAGAACCACTGTCCTATATGGACTTTGTCAGGCAGGACGACGTGACGGGAGGGGCGAATTGTGTAAGTTTATTTGATCGTCCCGTATTTCGCGAGATAGACAGTTTCCCATAATATTCGGCTCTTGGGAGGTGTGGTCGTTCCCATCCACCCCTCTGGATCCACGTCTGAGCGAATGCAGGCATCCATCTACAGTGGCGAATGGAGCAAAGGCAGATATCTTCAGCTGCGGATGAGCCGAGGCAAATATCTTTAGCTGCGAATGGAGTGGAGACAGACATATTCAGCTGCAAATGAAGCTGAAGCAGATATCTTCAGCTGCGAATTGAGTAGAAACAGGCATCTTCAGCCGTGAATGGAGCAGAGGCAGACATCTTCAGCTGAGAATGGAGCAGAGGCAGACATCTTCAGCTGCCAATTGAGTGGAGACTGGCATCTTCAGCTGTGAATGAGCCGTGGCAGATACCTTCAGCTGTGAATGAGCCGAGGCAGATATCTTCAGCTGCGAATGAGCCGTGGCGGATACCATCAGCTGTGAATGAGCCGAGGCAGATATCTTCAGCTGCGAATGAAGCGGAGGCAGCGGATCCAGGGTGATGTATCGGAGAAGCGATTTATATTGTAGGCGCAGTATACCACCCCGTATTTTACGGGACAGACGAATTTTCCTCATATTATTCGGCTCTTGGAGAAGCAATCGGCCCTATAGCCCACTCCCCGGATCCGCGCCTGGTCGAGAACCACTGCCCTAGACGTTGTAGGCGTAATTTTCGAAACTCTTAGGCCCCAAGAAAAAAAAAATGTTGCCAATGCTAGAAAAAAAACTGCCAGATGACAACTCGTAGGGGATTACGTCTCGAGTCTTATGTCAACGAATCCGTGGGTTTAGTCAACATCAAGGCGATGCTTGTCTGTACCAGAGCCTGTCTTTTCGGTTCTAGTAAGTTTAGATACGGGGCTTGGCAACACATTCCCAGGGACTTATCATCCAGCTTATCTTCCCAATCCCTCGCAGCCTATTTACTTGGTTATTTTATTTTATTTTAGTCCTCCCTTTTTAGGTCTATCTTGTTCCAAACATCTGCCATTATTGACTTTCCGTCTTTTCCCATGTTGATACACACCACCACCGCTCCGGAATTTTTGTTGCTTTCTCTGGAAAATTCCTTCGATTGGAAGGGAAAGAAGCGACTGTGTGTGTGTGTACCTGGATAATCCAGATAAGTCTTACTCAAACACCTTTTTACTGAAAATCGATCGCGTTGGCTTTTATACTGCACATACACATCCCTATGTGTACCGTCATCAATGTACTCGGTAAAACAGGTGGCAAATACTCTATATCGGTGTTTCTCAACCACCGGGCCCTGACATTATTCATACCGTGCCGCTAGTAACTGGACTCTTTCTTTTTCCCCCCATCCATTTTCATTTATTCGGGTGTTTTCGACCGGGCCTTCCCTTTACAAAAGTAAATGTAACCGGGCCGCGAGCTTCCGAAGTTTGAGAACCACTGCTCTATATCATACATGAGGGATTCTTAACCTATGGGTCGCGATTCAAACTTGAGTCGCCGAGGCTTCCGAGATGGGTCGTTTAGATCAACTAACAGCCAGGGATTCTTAACCTATGGGTCGTGATCCAAACTTGAGTCGCCGAGGCTTCCGAGATGGGTCGTTTAGATCAACTAACAGCCAGGGATTTTTAACCTATGGGTCGAGACCCAAACTTGAGTCGCCGAGGCTTCCAAGATGTGTCGTTTAGATCAACTAACAGCCAGGGACTCTTGAGCTATCAGTAACGACCCAAACTTAATTCGCAGGGGATTACGAGGTGGGTGTACAAATCCATTTACAGCCAGGGACTTCTGAACTACTGGTCCCGATTCAAACTTGATTCGTAGCCTACACCCAACATGGTGTATATGTAAGATAAACTCCTACCGATATACGTTCACACACAATCTGCATTGCGATAATCAAATTTATGACTCAAAAATAAAAGCAAACCAAAAGAGTGACAAACTGGACATTTTCACGAAAGTAAGAGAATAGCCGAGCAATATTTTGTAGGTACGGGGGAATGCTCGTGTCCCGTTAAAACGGGACGTATGGTCTAAGCGTTAAAATCCGTAGACTCACGAGCATTTAAAATAATTTTTATTTTAGCATGGCTTGGGAAAAGGTTGGCCACCTATGGCCTAGACTAGAGTTTGCAAGCATGTGACAAACCAAAAAAGTCACCAAGGGCGGTATTCACCGACATGGTTTAAACTATAGTCACAATTTTTGGGTGGGTGATCGACACGGATTGGTAAAAAACCTGAATTTTACCAATCCGTGTCGATCTCCTATCCAAAAATTGTGACTATAGTCGGTGAATACCACCCTTAGTGATTAAAAGAGTCAGTGTGTGAATAAAAGTGGGACTTAGAGAGTTTGCAAGCATGTGAGTGTCGTAGAGACAGATACATGGATTTAGGGGGTGACCAACGGGTTTAACCCTGGGCGGAAAATTCGAGGAGTAATTGGTCAAGAAAATTAGACTAGATTGCAAAATTTGTATAGCCAACAGGTGTCGTACTCTGAGCGACTAAATCCTCCTTTCTTTACTTCGGGGATTCTCAACCTTTCAGACACCGCGGGGAAGATTGAAATCGCCAAGAACGCGGGACACCAACCCATACTAAGGTATTTGTAATTGCATACAGGGTGTTCTATTAATGGACCGACAAACTCAGAGGCATCAAGTAGAACAAAAATTGCAATGGAACATGGTGTCGCAAACCACGTTGAGAGGATGAAAATCGTGAAAAACGCATGCAGGCTCTGAGTCCAGAGGAGACGAAAGGTGGATGTCAGTTGATCGCTGAATGCGCTCGTGGGTTCATTCACCATATCTGACGAAAGCAGCGTCGCGAAGCGCATGGGTAGGATCACGTGCCGAGGACGACGTAAATTAGCGCTATTGCGGTAGTTAGCACGTGCAGCAGTTAGTTGTCTGTTTCAATGAGTACCGTGATGGCTCCTCAAATGGAAAAAACCGTGCTGCAACGGTTTGCCGATTTCCCGTCGACAAGTACATGAGCGGTTGCAGCTGAACTCGATGTTCAGCACACGGCGGTCTGGGATGTTCTGCATAGTGAAAAGATGTACCTCTTCCGCATCCGGAAGGTACAACTCCTAACCGAAGACGACTGTCCCCGTCGTGAACAGTTCGTGCACTGGATGCTTGACGTCACCACACATTCTAATCCTCAATTTCCTGCCACTGTTTTATTTACTGATGAGGCCAGCTTTACGCAAGAAGGCATTGTCAACACACATAATGCACACATGGAAAATCCCCCATGCCAGTGTACAGTGGAAATCTCAACAGAGGTTTAGTGTCAACGTGTGGGCAGGAATCCTCGGTGATTATCTCTTGGGACCGTACTTGCTGCCCGAACGCATGCATGGAGCAACGTACCTTGTTTTTCTGCAACATGTCCTCCTGGAATTGCTGCCATGTGCAGCGCCGCAGCAGGCCGCAGTGCAGCGAGGCATGCGGTTCATGCATCATTCATGGTGGTGCCCCTGCACGTTTTTCCTGCAGGTGCGTAATCACCTCGATGTTACATACCCAAGGAGGTGGATTGGACGCGCGGTACCCGTTGCTTGGCCTCCCCGTTCACCGGATCTCAATCCGTGTGATTTTTTTCCTATGGGGTCACCTTAAATCACTCATTTATGTGGCTGTGGACACACCGGAGGATCTCGTAGCGCGGATTTTCGTCGCTGCGGCAGACATCAAAAGTATACGTGGTATCTACGAGTGCGTCCTGGAATCGTTTTTACGTCTTGTGCAATGACGTCAGTGGCCGTCACTTTCAGCCACTCTTGTTATCAAATAATTAATTAAATAAAACTTAATTAATCAAATAAATATTTTTGTATTTATTATAGTACTTTTTGTCGTTCCAGCGTGACGCCGAAACCTGCTTGCGTTTTCGTAATTTTCACCAGGGGCGTAGCCAGAAATTTCGTTCGGGGGGGGGGACCACTTTCATTTTGGGGGGGGACCAAAGTGACAGAACAATGGATTTGGCCATCTTTTTCCCTTTTTTCGGTCATTTTCTCACATTTCGGGGGGACCAGACCCCCAAGTCCCCCCCCCCCTCGCTACGCCCTTGATTTTCACCCTCTCAATGTGGTTTGCGACAGCACGGTTGCACAGAGAACTTAATCAGTACACAAAACCACAAATTTGCCTCTCATTAGCTTGCTAAAAAACCTTCAGACAATTTTGGGACACCCTGTATCTAATTCTATTTCCCATAAGCCTCCTACTATCGATCTGTTGCCTTTACAAAGAAATCGATTCACCCCCTTGAGAGAGAAAAGAGATTTCCAAAATCGAAGTTCAGTTGCTCGGCATCAACCACTGGGGAGGCTATATGGCCTTCCCCCCCCCCATATTGGTTCAAGAAATAAAATAAAAGTGCAAGGAGGGCGCCCCCCACCCTCCTGCGCCCCGCTTCCCATGTGTGATTCCAGGTTGAAAACAACCTCTTTTTCGCGACTACCACCTACCTTACCATCATTCAGCTGTTTGTTTATGGCCGTAAATGGCAGCATGCAAATTACTCCGCTGGAGCTGAACTTGGTAGATAGATGGCGGAAAAGGAGGAATGTTTGCAAATTTATGGCCTTCAAATAGCTTCGAAAACGAGCCAGAGTGGGCCGAAGAGAGTTTAGTCGGCAAATTTCCAGAAAGCAATAAAATAACTGAAGGCCCCATTGCTACCGATTTTTTCCAAGGGGGAAGGGTCGGGCATTCGGTTGGAAACGGTAGTTTTATGGGCCGTAAACGTTTTATTCCATTCTTGATCTTCGTCCCGTCCCCCCTTTTTTTCCAGTCGAATCGGCCGTAAATTTTCGGCAACCTATGGTCTTAAAATACTTACTAGAACATTCCTAGATCTGGGGAATGAAAGAAAGGGACGCGTTTGTTGGGGTTTTTTTAGTGGGAAGGGACAGTTCCATGGATATCGGCATGTGGTGATTTTTTGGCCCATTTTTCGGAATGGCCCTCACTTGTCCTTGACGAGTCATATAACGTCTGGAATGTTATGCCGCATCACGATTCGAAGCCTGTCGTAGTTGTTTTTTGGATACCAGAATGTTTCTGCTGAATTGGTGAAAAAATCCTTTTTTTTTATTATCATATCAGAGTGATCTAGAGAGTTTGCAAGCATGGTGAGTGACTAATCGATGACCTAGAGAGGATAGGATCTAGATAAAAAAAAATGACCTGGAAAATTCGCTAGCATTTGAGTGACTAAGATTGCCAAGAGGGCAAAGAATCAGGTAAGCGAGCGACCAAAAGAGTGGTCAAGAAAATTTGTAGAATGGGAGGAGAGGAGCGGAAAAATTTCGTACTGCTCAGATGGCAGTGAAACCATAAACGCACGTACCTCTGCCGAGAGCGCGAAGAACCAAGTCAGCGAGCGACCCAAAGAGTCCAGTGATCTAAAGAGTTTAGTAGCATGTGAGTAACTAAGGTGACCTAGAGATCAAAGAACCATTTCAGTGAGCGACCAAAAGACTGGTCTATAGAGTTTTCCAGCATGTGAGTGACTAAAAGATGTCCTAGAGAGGATAGAATCTGGACAGTACGCGATGAAAAGAATGACTAGGAAAATTTTCCATCATGTGAGTGACAAAAAGTTGACCTGGAGAGAATTGGCCGTAAGGTTTCGACAACCCCTTTGGTCTTAAAATACTTGCTAGAAGATTGCAAGAGCTAGAGATTAAAAAAAAGGGACGTATTGGTTGAGATTTTCTTTTGTGGGAAGGGACAGTCCATGGATATCGGCATGGTCTCAACATGTTGCACAAGAGTTTACTAGCATGTGAGTGACTAAAAAATAATCTAGAGAGGATAGGAACTGGACAGTACGCGATGAAAAGAATGACCTGAAAAGTTTGCTAGCATGTGAGTGACTAAGATGGCCTGGCAGTGGTTCTCAAACTTTTGCCACCCACTGCTCCCTTGTCCAACTCATGGTTCATCAGCGGCTCCACATAATAGTTTAGCAGATATTTTCACTTATAAAAGAACCACTTAAAAGCATAAATAGGCACAAAAATGAATACCTCCAGCTCGCCGCGACGCCTCTGATAAAGGTTGGTGACGCCCGTAGGAGCAGCGACGCACACTTTGAGAAACTCTGACCTCGAGAGAAAAAGACCTAGGCAGTAAGCGATGAAAAAATTACCTGGAGATTTAGCTATTATTCGAGGGACCAAAAGATGATCTAGGGAGCAAAGGACCGGGTCAGTGAGGGACTAAAAGAGTGATCCAGAGAGTTTGCTTGCGTGTGAGCAACTAAAGATGACCTAGAGAGGAAAGGACCAGGGCAGAGCCTTATATGCCGTTGCTTTAGACCAGTGGTTCTCAACCGTGGACCATATGGCCCCCTAGTGGTACTTGGATACTTCAAGGTGGCCACGGAAGAAAATTTAGAAAGGGGCCATGACAGGTGGTTTGGAGGGCTGCAGAGAGCTGAGAATAAAAATTAAGGTGTGAAGAAATAATGATTTTATGTTAGTGACTATATATACACTTACAGAATCCAACAAAACCACCCACAAAACCAGGGCCGTCTTAGGGCATGGGCCCACCCGTGCCTCACCGCATAAATTTTGCAGCAAGTTCCCTAGGATGGAATTTTTCGCAGGCCCCCGGCTACATTTTTCACAGACCCCTCCTCTACATTAAATGATGGTGTGGAAAACAAAAAAATGATGAAAACCATATCAGGCCTCGTGCTGCAGCTCTGTCAGTCCCACTCTTGTGAGGGGGTCATGGCCGGGGGTCTCATGTCCATAAGTGACCCCACCTTATGATATTTTGCATAGTACAATAAATTTTGCAAATAAGTAGGAAATATGTAGGCTGTTTATTTCCGGCTAAATATGGGACTACCATAGCATCACTTTGCCTGAAGCGCCCATGATGTTGAGACGATCCTGAATAGAACTCGGATTAGCGGGGAGCTCAATAAATTCTAGGCCAGTGGTCTGGAGGCCAATCTTATTTGCAAAATTTTCATTCAGTATAAATTCACTGAAAAAAATCAATTTAATACGTATAAAGGATCTCTTGCTTCTAGATGAGGGTCGAAGACTCTGGGTAAGACAGGGGAGAGACGGGGAAAAAATATGCTTCAAAGGGGCCACGGGCAAAAAAAAGGTCAAGAAACACTAAGACTACTCTGGTCGGAGATTGGAAGGGCCTATGGAAAACTCTGGGATAAACTTGATTTTAGAGAGAGATGGCTTTTTTCTCATCCCAAGATATCAAGGAAACATTTTATTTTCTGGATATTATGCCGAGGTGAACTCGGAAAGAAAAGTCATCTGTCCCTTCATACTAAAAAAACCCCGACAAACGCGTTGTTGCGTGCTTGTAGCATGCTTACCCGGTATGCAAGAGGGCCTGGGTTCGAGTCCCGGCGGAGACAAGATGACTTTTCTTTCCGAGTTCACCTCAGCATAATATCCAGAAAATAAAATGTTTCCTTGAAACCTGTTTTTGTTTTATCCGTCCTCTAAGCCGTACCACACACAATGTCTACCCAACAAAATCTGGTTGACCATACGTTTCGCTTTTAAAGAAAGTGTCCTTTTTTTTTGTTGTCGAGTTATTCCGCCGTTCTCAATTACACCCATAACCCCCTCCCCCCCTCTTGCAGCAGGGCTCCTTGGCTGTCAGACCAGGCAAAGCCCGGGCTCTGTCTTTTCCGGGATATTAGCCCTTTACCAGTGTGGGTTGAGCCACTACCTCCTATATACATATCATACACTATAATGTATATAGGAGGTAGTGGTTGAGCCCTGTTGGCGAATACCAGAGGTGCCCCCTCCCGACACCCCCGATCTTCTGTCTAAGTCCTAGCTGCAGGTGCGGGGCCTGGTTCGTTTGTTCTTGCCCCCTTCTACTGCAGCCACACCCCCGCTACCTGGCTCCAAAACTCCCCCAGGTCGCTTTATTTGCAACCAAAATTTCAATTACATGGGCGACAGCCAGGGCCGTCTTAAGAGCATCATTGGCCCCCCCCGGGCCAAATGATTTTTCTGAAGCCCTACCAGGCAAATTTTCGAAAATCTCAACCAGATCCCATTTTTGTGAGGCCCCCTTTTCTCTTGAGGCCTCCGGGCCGTGCTCGGGTGGGCCCATGCCTTAAGACAATATTAACTGAAAATTCATGATACATACAAAAATACGCTAGTCAGATCCGTTCGTCGTGTTTCGTGAGCGAAGGTTTCCCAGCCCAGGCGCTGGGCCACGTCACTGTCTGGTTGGCTCGGGTTAGTCCATCTTGTGCACGTGGCCAGCCTAGGGGCTGGGCCCCTTCTCTCTTCTCGGCAACAGTCTATGTCTACTTCACTTGTGGCAAGCCCAGGTGCTGGGCCACGTCTCTTCTTGCTAGTCAGATCCGTTCGTTGTGTCTTGTGGCCAGCCCAGGCACTTCGCCACGCCACTCAGGCTAGTAGGATAAGGGCCCTAGGCTGGGATAATTGCTTGCCCCGTGCGAAGAGTCGAGTTCATTCTTGTTTCTGATATTACAATTACCCCCCAGGCCCTGTCGGGATCCGGAAATTTCGCCTCCGACATTTCACCCCTGGCACGTTTCGTCCCCGGCGCATTTCGCCCCCGGAAATTTCACCCCTGGCATTTCACCTGCCCTGAACGTATGAGCGACCGTATAAGCGACTGAGTGAGTGTGCGATTGACTGTATGATTGACTGTATAAATGACCAATCAAGGAGCAGTATGAATGCCTAGATGAGTGACCAAGTGAATAACCATATGAGTGACCAAGTGAGTGATCGTGTGAGTGTGCAGTTGACTGTGTGAGTGACCGTATGAATGACCAGGGGGGTGAGTGACCATATGACTAACAAGTGAGTGACAGTATGAATGCCTAAGTGAGTGACAGTATGAATGCCTAAGTGAGTGACAGTATGAATACTTAAGTGAGTGACAGTATGAATGCCTAAGTGAGTGACAGTATGAATACTTAAGTGAGTGACAGTATGAATATTCAAGTGAGTGACAATATGAGTGACCAAGTGGTGAGTGGCCGAGTGATTGATCATATGAATGACCAAGTGAGTGACTGAGTGATTGATCACTCATACGGTCACTCACAAATTTTAGGCTTGCCGCCCTTTCCAAAAATCCGCCCTTGTGCACTCACGCATTGCACCCTCACTTAAGCCACCCCTGGCTCCAGCGGTTGCCCATGAGAGATCAATCCTTTCCGCTTCCACCGAGGAATTAACGCATCTTATACCACCCTGACAGATAGAATCCACGAAGTTGCCATAAACTCGATGACATATATGCTCAATCTATGGCCTGCAGATCCAATGTGGCCCTAGAATCTGATGTGGCCCGTGACCACAAACTTAATTTTGTGTTAAAATGAACTTATATTGTTCATATAAGGATTGTTAAGTTAAAACGTGGTCATCCCACATTTACGCACTTGCTGTGAATGCCAGCTTCAGATCGCTTAATCGGCCCGTGGCACATTTCTAGATCACTTAAGTAACATGCGAAACAAATGTACATGCTTACACTCGAAAATTTAAATCGGACCTGATTTTTGATAACCCCGCCGCCTTGTCTTGAGGCCTCCGGGCCATGCACAGGTGAGCCTGTGTGTTCAGATGGCACTGCCTGAGATGCTGTTCCAGATTATTCAAGTGCCCCGCGACACGTTTTCAAATTAATAAAGTGTGGCCCCGCACTCTTTTGAAGGTTGAGCACTTTTGATTTAAACAACCTTCAGAGAGTGCGGGAGACTGAAATTGGTTTGAAAGCGAGTCGTGGGCCACTTAAGTGATCTGTAAAGGCAGGTGGCCAGCGGCACATTTGCAGATCAATTAAGTAACGCGGAACCGCATCACTGCTCCATTCAGTGATCTGTAAATGTGCTACGGAACACTTGAGTGATCTGGAACTGGGCCGTGGGTCACCAAAGTGATGGGGAACTACACCGTGTGTGACTCAAGTTATCTGTAAATATGTCGCGGGCCATCTAAGTAATCTGGAACTGTGCCGCTATACGCTGCGGGCCGCTTGAGTGATCTGGAACTATGTCGTGGGTCACTAAAGTGATCTAGAAATGTCCCGCGGACCACTGAAGTTTTCCGAGAACGTGCAGTGAGCCACCTAAGTGATGTGGAATCCACCGCTCCATTCAGTAAGCTGGAAATGTGTCGTGGGTCACTTTTGTGATCTGAGAACGCACCGCGGACCACTTAAGTGATCTTGGATTGTGCCGCTGGTCAGTTAAGTGATCTGTAAATGCTCTACGAGCCACTTGAGAGATCGGGAACTGGGCCACGGGTCACTAAAGCTAAATCGCTAATCCTCACGCCGTGGGTCACTTAACGTTATTTGAGAAAGTGCCGCGGGCCATTGAAGTAATCTGGAACTGTGCCGATAGTCACATAAGTGATCTGCATGTACGCTGCGGGCCGCTTGAATGATCTGGAACTGTGCCGTGGGGGTCACTAAAGTGATTTAGAAATGTGTCGCGCGGGTCACTTGAATGACGTGATCTGCAACGCAGGTCAAAGTAATTTGGTGATATGCCGCTTCCTTCATTTTTTGAAAAATTAGGTTTGGGGTTACGGGTCGCATTAGATGACTCCGAGGGCCATAATTGGCCCGTGGACCATGGGTTGATCACGTGCGATTCAAATCGTTGCCGCTCTCCATTAAAGCCACTGAAACTTCTGAAACCACAGTTCTCGTGATAATGGCACGTATCGCCATCTAGAGTTCGAATTGAAAACTATATACTAAAGCGAAAATCCGTCTCAAATCTTAATCAACGCCAAGTATACGATTTCATCCTAAATTGCGTGCCAGGGGCAGTGGAACCCCATTCGGCTTGGGGCCCTGGTGAATTTTTTGAGGCCCCACCTGGTTAATTCTAGAAAATTTCAACCAGTTTTAATTTTTGTGTGGTCCCTCTTTTCTTGAGGCCCCCGGGCTGTGCCCGGGTGGGCCCATGCGTTAAGAAGGCACTGCCCCAGCCCAGTTACGGGCCTGCACAGGGGTCGTCAACATTTCAGACACAACGGGGGAGATTGGAACTTTCCATGAAGCCCCTCGGGCCACCATTATTACTGAGGTATTTATAATTAAATTCGTGGAATTCTCAGATTCACATGAGCTTCCCATGGGATTTATATAGTCACATCTTAATACATATATGCTGAACTCATTGCCCGCGGGTTAAATGTAGCCACCGGATTCATCTGATGTTGCCCGCGACCTCAAACCAAATTTCGCAAAAATTAACTAAGCGGTATATTTACAGATGACTTAACTGATCCGCGGTGCAGTTCCACATCACTTAAATGTCCCGCGGCACATTTCCATTATTTAAGAATACGTGGCATATTTATGGATCACTTGAGTGACCCGCGACACCGTTACAGAGAACGTGGCGCAGATGATGTAGATCACTTAATTTACACATTATACAGATCACTTAAGTGAACCGCAAAAAAAACCATTTACAGATCGCTTAAGTAACCAGCGGCACAGTTTCAAAGTGCTCAAGCAGAGATATAGATCACTTAATTTACGCATTATAGATCCCTTAACTGACCCGCGGCACATTTACAGGATTTGCAGCATATGCATATAAAGATTGTTTAAGACTTAAGTGACCCGTGGCACAGTTTCAGAGCACTCAAGTAGAGATATAGATCACTTAAAATCTCACTCGCGGCACATTTACAGATCACTCAAGTGACCCGCAACAGCAACATATTTACAGATCGCTGAAGTGACCTGCGGCACTTCAGCTACTCGTTTCAGTTCCTATTACTTATGTTACCCGCAACACACAGTTCCATATCACTTAAGTGGACCGCGGTAAGTTTCTAGATCGTTTAAGTGATTCACGGTACATTTACAGATCACGTCGTAACGACCTACGTACGATGTTGCGATCACTTACGTGGTCCGCGACACGTCATCAAACCAGTGAAGTGACCCGCACTGTCCTAAAGGTTGAGCACCCGTGTCTTAATAAAATAGATCAATGGGACCCCGAGTTGAACAGGGGCAAAAAATAATTGGAAACCTTTATTTTTTTTAATTATTTATTTTATTAATTATCGTTTTTTTATTACTTTTGAAATAATTTTTTTCACAAATTCTGGAAAAGTTTCTCATTAATTACAGATTATAATTGCAATGATTTAATGAAATTTAAATGTAATCATTCATTATAGAAATTATGTTTCCTTCTTAATACATCTTGAAATTATTGCTTTGAATAATTATGCAGTTATTCTTTTATTAAATGTGAAATAATTTCTATTGGAAAATATGAAATTATTTCTCTCATTGATTAACAAGTTATTTTTCAAACTAATTCTGAAATTCTTTGTTTCCAAAATTCTGAAATTTGATCATTTTTCTAAAATTTTTTCTTTCATTTTTATTCCGAAATTTTTTCTTTCATTTTTATTCCGAAATTTTTTCTTTCATTTTTATTCCGAAATTTTTTTCTTTCATTTATTTCAAAAAATTATTTCTTTCATTAATATTCCAAAAAATTATTTCTTTCATTAATATTCCAAAAAATTATTTCTTTCATTAATATTCAAAAAAATTATTTCTTTCATTAATATTCCAAAAAATTATTTCTTTCATTAATATATTCTAGAATTATTTCTTTCAATAACATGTTCTAGAATTATTTCTTTCATTAATATATTCTAGAATTATTTCTTTCATTAATATTCCAAAAAATTATTTCTTTCATTAATATATTCTAGAATTATTTCTTTCAATAACATGTTCTAGAATTATTTCTTTCATTAATATATTCTAGAATTATTTCTTTCATTAATATTCAAAAAAATTATTTCTTTCATTAATATATTCTAGAATTATTTCTTTCATTAATATTCCACAAAATTATTTCTTTCATTAATATATTCTAGAATTATTTCTTTCATTAACATATTCTAGAATTATTTCTTTCACTAATATTCCAAAAAATTATTTCTTTCATTAATATTCCAAAAAATTATTTCTTTCATTAATATTCCAAAAAATTATTTCTTTCATTAATATTCCAAAAAATTATTTCTTTCATTAATATTCCAAAAAATTATTTCTTTCATTAATATTCCAAAAAATTATTTCTTTCATTAATATATTCTAGAATTATTTCTTTCATTAACATATTCTAGAATTATTTCTTTCATTAATATATTCTAGAATTATTTCTTTCATTAATATATTCTAGAATTATTTCTTTCATTAATATTCCAAAAAATTATTTCTTTCATTAATATATTCTAGAATTATTTTTTTCATTAACATATTCTAGAATTATTTCTTTCACTAATATTCAAAAAAATTATTTCTTTCATTAATATTCCAAAAAATTATTTCTTTCATTAATATATTCTAGAATTATTTCTTTCATTAACATATTCTAGAATTATTTCTTTCATTAACATATTCTAGAATTATTTCTTTCATTAACATATTCTAGAATTATTTCTTTCATTAATATTCCAAAAAATTATTTCTTTCATTAATATATTCTAGAATTATTTCTTTCATTAACATATTCTAGAATTATTTCTTTCACTAATATTCAAAAAAATTATTTCTTTCATTAATATTCCAAAAAATTATTTCTTTCATTAATATATTCTAGAATTATTTCTTTCATTAACATATTCTAGAATTATTTCTTTCACTAATATTCAAAAAAATTATTTCTTTCATTAATATTCCAAAAAATTATTTCTTTCATTAACATATTCTAGAATTATTTCTTTCATTAATATATTCTAGAATTATTTCTTTCATTAATATTCAAAAAAATTATTTCTTTCATTAATATATTCTAGAATTATTTCTTTCATTAACATATTCTAGAATTATTTCTTTCATTAACATATTCTAGAATTATTTCTTTCATTAACATATTCTAGAATTATTTCTTTCATTAATATTCCAAAAAATTATTTCTTTCATTAATATATTCTAGAATTATTTCTTTCATTAACATATTCTAGAATTATTTCTTTCACTAATATTCAAAAAAATTATTTCTTTCATTAATATTCCAAAAAATTATTTCTTTCATCAATATATTCTAGAATTATTCCTTTCATTAATTCTAAAATTATTTCTTTCTCTAATTCTAGAATTATTTTTTTTTTCACTTATATTCCGAAATTATTTTTCATTAATTCTAGAATTAGTTTAATAATTCTAAAATTATTTCTTTCTTTAATTCCGCAATTATCTCCCTCATTTATTCCGAAATTACTTGCTTCATTAATTTTAGAATTAATCGTCTTTCAATGTTTACAAATATTTTCTGAAAATAATCAGTGGTGGCCACGATAAAGAGCCCCAAGGGAAATTTGCGTTGAAGACCACTGTGTTGTTCTACGTCCAGTTTATGACAATGACACGTATCGCCATCTAGAGTTCGAATCGAAAACTATATACTAGAGCAAAAGAAATACGTCTCAAATTTTACCATCGCCAAGTGTACGATTTCATCCTGAATTTCGTGATCACTAGAGAGCCCAGATTAGATGCACTTAAAAAAGCACCAAGATATGTACTAAAAACGCTAAAATATGCACTTAAAAATGCCGAAATATGCACTTGAATAGGGTTTCCGCTCGAAAATTCCGGCTCGACCCGTTCTGCGATTTCCCGTTCCCGAAATCCCGAGAAAAATTCCAGGGAAATTGGGAAAATTACTGTTGTGACACATTAATACTAAAAATAAAATATGACAGATTTAAAAAAAATCACTGGGAATATTTGTTCAAAAAATTTAATTAATTTTCTTTACCTATAGCAGAGCATTGCTTTTAAAAGAGATATGAGGCTGGAGAAAGAATAGATTGAGAAAGAAAACGTGGAGTGGGAGAGTGGGGGCTTCCAGTTCGTGTAAACTGTACTAGCAACCCACTATGAAATCCTAATACTGTTTTGAAAAAGTGGAAACACGAGAGATGAACGAAGGAGATAATGAAGATACTACAATTCAACTGCAACAGAAGCAAAGATGTCACTAGCTCGCTGATTCAGCAAGTAAAAGAGAAGGGATATGAAATTATACTTATACAGGAGCCTTGGCTGAGACGTGGGACGATCAGAGGGTTTCCATCACGCTGGATAAAATGGTATTCGGGCAGTATGAAGGCAGCATTGTCATCCCAGAAAGGACTATGATTGGCTCGACCTTTATTGTCAATGAAAATTCGGTGGCCATTAAAATCAGAATTGAAGAAAGCGAATTCTCATCTTGATATCAGGGTACTCGTCACCTAACCAGAGAGTTGACATCATCATAGCGGAGCTAAATCTGATAATGACTAGAGCCAATGGAACACCGTTACTTATGGGCATGGGCGGAGATACGGGCGTCAAAGGTGGAGTCGACTGATCTAATGTATATATGTATATATGAGTTGCCATCATCATCGTGCCCCCCAGCAATAATGACCTTGCCCCCCCCCCAAACTTCCAAGTCAATCTCCGCCTATGCTTATGGGAATGGATGTCAACAGTCCCCATACCGTGTTTGGATACTGGGATATCAATGATAGAGGGAATAAAATGCTGGATTTCATTCATTCCCATGAGCTATGACTTGCTTATTCTAAATGATGGCACAGCAATATATCAATTCTACGATGCTCAAGGAAGCCCGGACATCACACTATTAAGCCGGAACCAGAAGCTACGGGATTTTAGTTGGAAAATCGAGGATTGTTTGACGTTAAGTCCTCATAAGTATATCACGATTTCGACTGCACAAAATGTGGCGATTTCAATAAGAGACGTTTTCCAATTCCAGACGTAGGATAAACAACTTCCTAAAATTATTAAAGAGGTCTTTGTCGGAAGTCATGAGAAGATTACAGGACGCACCAAGCAAAGATGAGCTGGATGCAACAACAGATTACGTATTCGATCTCATCCATACGATGGCTATGAGAACCCTTAAAATCCAGAGGGTGAAGAAGGACGTAGCTGTCCCTTGGTGGAACCAGCAATTGGAGATTCTGAGAAAAGGGGCTAGAGCGGCCAAAAGGAGATATTTGCGAGCTAGTGAAGAAAGAAAAGCCCATTGCAGAGAAACTTTTCATCGAAATCGTGCGCTATTATCCAGGGCTATCAGGAAGGCCAAGAATGCTGCGTGGAGGGAGTTCTGTGAGAACGAAGTTGATCCGTTCGGTAAGATATATATAAGACTGCGATCAAGCAGAAGTCATTCCCTCAACAGCTGATCATGGAAAATGAGGAAAATTTGAGCATTCAGGAATTAGCAGAAAAACAGTTGGCTACTCCCTTTTCAGATCGGAACGGTATCGAGGAGTATGACATCGCTCAGGACAAAGAATCTAGAGCATCTGCAGAAGTCAATATTACTTTGGCTGAAATCAGAAGGGTAGTTGCTAAGTTTAATGACAGGAAGGCACAGGGCGGATAGCATCAACAATGTGTTGCTAAAGGCCATTAACAAAGACTGCCCAGAATTCTTGCATCTATTGTTTAATAGATGTATGACTTTGGATTATTTCGCTCACATTTTAAGGAAGGTAATCTCCTACTCTTTCTGAAGAAGGATAAGGATCCCAAGTGTATTGAATCGTACCGACCGATCAACCTGCTGTCAACCGTAGGGAAAACGCTGGAAAAGATAGTGGTGCAAAGGATCCAGTTTCACACGGAGATCAACGGTTTCTGGAGCGAGGCCCAGCATGGGTTTAAAGCAGGTCACTCCACCGAGACGGCTCTGCATGAAATCAATAAGAAAATCAAGATCCAGAAAAGGAAAGGACATAATATTGCCATTGTGTCAATAGACATCGAAAACGCATTTAATTCCATCCAGTATCCGTTGGTTCAGATGCGACTAAAAGCAATGCCGATTTCAAACCAATTAAGAAGGATAGCAGAAGATAAAATGAGGGACAGAGCAGTAATTGATACAAATCCCTGTTCGTAAGATATTATCTAGAGGATGCCCACAGGGATCCTGTTCGGGCCCGCTATGTTGGAACTGTGTTATTGATCCACTGCTACAGTCAAGATAGCCGAAGAACGTTAAAGTGATAGCATACGCGGATGATGTTACAATCATGGTGTCAGGTCCAGTCGTTAAAAAAGTCGGGACGATGGCGTCTGCTATTCTAACAAGGGTTGATGAATGGCTCCAGGAACATCAATTAAGTATATTTACTGAAAAAACCAAATTCTTGTGGATTTCATCACACAAACCCACATCGATCAAACTTGGAGATTTATTCATCAAAAGAATGAAAATACTCAAACTGTTAGGGGTCTATATTGACGAAAATTGGATTGGAAGGCCCATGTCAAAGAACTCACGACCAAAACCAACGGCCTATTGAGTAGAATGATGTGTGTTGCAGGAATATCTTGGGGTATCAATAACCATATGAGAAGAACTTTGTATGTAACTGTGGTACAGCGGGTAGTGGTATATGCGGCATCGTTGCGGAGAGAAAGACTGACGGCTAAACTTAAGGCTAAGCTAGATTCATTGCAACGTGGATTCTTCAAGTTTGTCTCAAGAGCGTATTCAACGGCGCCGAATAATGCATTGCAGGCCATCCTGGGTCTACCTCCTCTGGGCTTATGGGTAGAGATGGAGGCACAGCTGACACTGCTGACTAGATTGCGTGCACCAGTCGAGCTGTATGATGGGACTATGTTACATCCGAACAACTTCTAGCGGAAAATTGTAGGCTGGTCAAATCATCCATCATGGTCTATAGATACTCAAGTAACACTGACAGAGAACAAAGGAACATCTGGTCGTAAGAGTGTAGACGTGTATACTGATTTGCTCAAAGACCGAGCATGGAACAGCGGCAGCATACGTGGTGGTCAAGGACCAATAAGTTATGGCAAGATGGTCTAGGAAGATCTTGGAGGCCGTCAAATATACTAATGAACACGAAGAGGTGGCAGGTATATACACAGACTCTCTGTCGTCATTGCAGGCTGTCTTGGATCCTCTGTCCCCTTACCAGATGGCCCGAGAAATTAGAGAAAAGTGCATCAACAACTCCAGAATTACTTTGTCTTTGGTTAAAGCTCGTGCACAGAATTGGGGCAATGAGATGGCGGATAAGTTAACTACTATGGATGATTCGCTTTCATTCACCCGGTCTTGGGCCAAGAAGATTCTGAAAGAAGACTTGCGAAATAAATGGCAGCATCTTTGGGACTCTAATATCAGACCAGGGAGGAAAATCCATGAGATAGTCCCAAGAGTTTCCTTTGTTAGTCTTGGATGGACCAGGGAGATGGTTAATTTCTTTACTGAGCACGGGCCCTTCCTTGCATACCTCCATAGATTTGGTAAAAGAAGCGCTGCCATCTGCAAATGTGGAGGTGACGGGACAGTGGTACACTATGCAACGGAATGTAAGATCACGGAGGTGCTGCACTTTGGCAAGTTTTCGTCTAATAATAGAGTACTGGGGAGGCAATAGTTGCTTAAGAAAAAGTCGTGTTGCCTTCAGATAAGGAAGTTAGTTCAATTCATTGAGCAACATCAAGATGAAATCATTCCCCCACACCAGAGGCCATGGCCCCCACATCCTGTAGCGAGGCCCCTAGGCTTTGATCTTTTGCGGGCCCCTTCTGTAATTAATTTAATTAAGCCGATCTCCCCGTTAAAAAGTCTCGCCATAGAGAGCAACAGTCCTACAAACAGTACAAATATTCAGTCATTACACTTCACTCACTTCACTTCTGAGATATAGATGGCAGCACTAAAAATCATACATAACACTAGATACGCACTCAGACTGTTAGGTACACATACTTACACTTCCGGCACAACTCACTAGGTAGTAAATTCCCCATGGCGATAGACCTGAGTTGTGCTCGGCTTGAAAAAAAAATGAATTTATAGCGTGAAAAAGCAAAAAATTATGAGAACTGTCCCGGGCCCCAGGGCTAGAGTCCTGTCAGGCCCCCCCCCCCTATGTGGGGGCTATGCCAGAGGCAGGAGACGAGCGGGATGAACGTTGATTCCGAAGAGAGCTCAGATGAGGAATGGACTTAACTAATGTATGTCATGGACATTGATGGTCGACTGTCCTCTGATTTCCTTTGCCATGACAAGGTCAAAGATATTCAATTTTTCTAAAAGCCCTGATATATGTCGCATAGTTTATTTTATAAGCCCCCATGCTATTTTGAATTTGTGCTGTATCATGTTTTTGCATGTTTTGGATAATACGCATCTGTAACATTTATGTCTTGCGATATTCACAATATGAAGTTTGATAATATATTGGCAAATTAGTATGGTATATAGGTTGTACATGTTATTAGAAATGTGATCCGGATGGTTCTATGTTGCATCGCGTATTCTCAAGTTTCAAAAAGCACCCATTTTATTTTGTAATATCCATGACATGATGCCTGATTATATAGTTACAAATGCGTATGGTGTTTGGGTTGTGCGCATCACTACAGGTGTGTTCTGGACGGAATTTTATTCGTATTATTTGTATGTATTATTATCCGGCGTGGACATTGATGTTCCCAGATTCCCTCTGGCACGCTGTCTATATGTTCATATGCTTGTATATATATTCATAATAACTTGTATAACTGTTTTTCGTCGGCCCCATTCGTGGCCTGCAGGCGATGTGCGTCTGTGCACCTGCCCATGTTCCCCCCCATATCTATGTATTTAATGTCATTTTATGTACAGTGAATGGGGGATTGTGGGTGCGGGGGGAGGGAATTGTGGAAGGAGTCCTTGCTGTTTGTTGCTTTGGGGCTGTTCGGCCTGCTGCGGGGGTTTGCCGGTCTTGGATGCTGTTTTCCCACCGTGTCCCACGTCTCCTGAGACGAACCTGCTTATATCCCCTAGGGGGACAGAGCGGGGGCCACGGGTTGGTCTGGAGGCCCGTAGCCAGAAATTTCGTTCAGGGAGTGGACACCACTTTCAAGGTGGGGGAGGGGGTGTTCAAAGTGGTAGAACAATAGATTTGGCCATCTTTTTCCCTTTTTTCAGTCATTTTCTCACATTTCTGGGGGGGGGGGGGAAACCAGACCTCCAAGTCTGATGGACTCGCGTCACGAAGTCCCGGGTTCAAACCCCCACCGTCACCACAGTGGTGGTCGGCTGAAGTTGGTTTTCTGTGGTTCCCGACTTCAAGGCACGAATACGAGCTGATCTCCCCTTTAAAAAGTCTCGCCACAGAGAGCAACAGACCTACAAACAGCACAAATGTAATTCAATCATAACACATCACTCACTTCACTTCTGAAATATAGATGGCGGCGCTAAAAAATCAAACACAACGCTACATACGCATTCACACTGTTAGGTCACACACAGTTACACTTCCGGTACAACTCACTAAGGTAGTAAATCGCCCATAGATGGTGATAGACCTGAGTTGTACTCGGTTTGAAACAAAAGAAAGAAAGACCTCCAAGGCCCCCCCTCGCTGCCTTGCTCATCAGCACCCTTAGTTTATGGCCCTACTTACCGGCCCCTTTTTCATGGAGAATAATTGCATATTCTCCTCACCAATACCACCCAGTACTTTCTTGCCTTTCCTCTCTCTGCAACCTCTTAATACTTAAAAACCTATCCTTTTTGTCTTTTTCGCCTAACCACATGCAAGTGACTGAGAGATCTGGTGACCATACGTCCCGTATTTCCCAGGACTGTCCCAGTATTTTCTGTTTTTTTGGCCGTTCCGACTTTTTGGCAAAAGTGTCCCGGTTTTTCCGTATTTTACACGAAGCCTACTTGAATTTTTATTCTTTATTGAAGTCAAGATTGATATTATTCTTCAACTCATAAATTATTTTATGATAATTACAACTATATACGAGAATATTAATCTCCCGCATTTTCCTTGGTGAATGTTTTTTTTTTTCGTGGAATACATTTTAATCCACTGCAATTTGCAGTAATGCATCATTTCCCGCCATTGTGATTTTTCGCAATTGCAACAATATTTGGCAACTTTGTTTGGTTTTGGCGATAATTGGCAATGTCCCGTATTTTCCCGTATTTGGAATCCTGATGTCCCGTATTTCTCTCGAAGAAATATGGTGAGTCTACTGAGAGAGAAGTTTTATGGCTTTACGATGCCCATTTTGGGGCATATATTTTCCCCCTTCCCTGGGAAATTTTTTTGTTCACAATTGACCGAATGTTTTTTAAGCAATCCTACAGGGAAATAAAAGAGCGATTGCGGGGGCAAGGGTTGTCTTTTTTTTTACTTTCAAGTGAGATGACCACAAACCGCGATCCCCTTTTTAAAAAAACCGTGATGTGTACAAGAGGAGGGAAATCACTTTGTGCAGCTGAAACGGTGTCGTCTTATTTGCGACCGAAGAGAAAAACGTAGTGTTTGCGACCGAAACCACAGGGGGCAGCTAAGGGACGATGATGGGATCTAGGTCCCCTCATCTCTTTCCGTTCTCGGGCATTTTCGTGTTGACTTTTGACCTATGGCCATCTGCGAATTTCCCTTTTCAGCAAGAACAGGAAATGAAGAAGATTGAATCACAGTACGTACAACAGTGCCCAAGTTAGAAATTTTGCATTTCAAATCAGCTTAAAAATTCATTCAAAAAAAGTGCAAAAAGGAAGTGTGCTTGGAAAGAAGGATGGGCTCGAGATAGACATGCTAAAAATAAATGTAAAAAACCTATCTTGATTTTTTACTGCAGATTTTACACTTCTCGTGTAATCTATAGCTTTTTTTTTCCTGATTTAATTGGATATTTCAAAGATTGACTAGTAAAAATAAAATTTCAAACATATATAGATGGCGCTTAAATTCAAGTTGAAAAATCTATTTCTTTTTAACAAGAATGTGACCCATAACACCTTAATCTGTGCCGTAGAGTGCCATGATATGGTTTGGGGTGCAAAAACATATGGTAAGAATAAAATTACCTTTATTGAAAGTACAGAGACTGCAGTTATCCGGATCGCTTCGACTCCACTGAAACAAGTGAAGGCAGCGAAACAACTAACTGAACCGATATGTTCAGGCAATGAAACATTTTAATACAGTAGGCCTACGCAAGTACAAAATATGAACAAAATTGTTTTAATAGTCATCAAGTTACATTACATACTACGTCAAAATTCATTTCTCACTAATAAATAAAATTCATTTCGTGAATTATCCAATCATCCGGATGAGAACTGGTCCCAAATCATTCGAATAATTGAGTGCTACTGTATTAATATTCTGCGATTTCAAGCATTGTTCCAGGGTATTTTGGAGTAGTTCCACAATCCCTCGAGATCGGATAGGAACGCTTTGGGGTACGACAGTTCTGATCTCATTCCCAAGAATGGGCATGTGCCATAAATTCGCTAATCTCTACTGCCTGATGATAACGTGAAGAATTGTTCGAAAAAGTGACGGATCTTTTTGACGAAGTCGGTTAATGCTAGTACTTAACTGTACATGCACCTCGTACACATTACTCTGCGGAATTTATAACGAATCGGTATAGGCTAGAACACGAGGCCAAAGTGTAAGTGTGGCCCCTGACGTATTTATGTTAGAGTTGTGCCGAAATTTGCTACTGCCATACGTAAGCATTAATGGAAAATTAATGTTTGTTCTCAAACATTTCAATTTTCTTCAAAAATTAATAGTTGTAGCCTTCCACACAAGACGCATTCTTCTATTGATAAAAAAAACTCTCTGACGTGTCCAATAAGGCCCATTACTTAAAAAATTTTACCTTTTTCATTTTTCCTGGGAAATGTGGTAAAAATTTCTGGATGAATTTTAGGTGCATTCAGAAACACGAATAAATAAACTGTCCGGCTGCTGGTATATATCTAGTAAATTCACCGACAAAAAAATTATGATAGAAAATTCCCTGACTTGCATCACGCGTATGAGTTCGACAGCGTGTGTTTTAGTCGATAAAGTATTGTTAATATTCAATAATATTAATGTGCGTACATTTGACATCAATAATATTTCGGCGTGTGCATAATAATTTGTCTCCTTAAACTATTGACAGTCGATAAATTGTTGTCGATTAGTGGTCCGTGAACCGACCGGTCTATCATCGTAACAGGAACACATCATGAGTACATACCTCTGAAATTTTAATTAATCTGTTAATAATTTTTTCTCTTCGTTTGTTTGCTCAATGATATTCCATATTTTTGTTATGGACATCATTTTTCTTTCCCTTTTTTTCAGTCATCTTTTTGTTTAATTCACTTATAAGACTTTTGAATTTTATTTCCACACTGCATTTCAAACATTTATTCAAGTTTCTTGAAATGTTTATATGAAAGAGACTGTAACAAGTATCACACTTCGTTTTAAGAATTTGTCAAACCAGTATAACCACTTTTCTCTTTACGTATACTTGACGTGTAAATTACATTTACGTTTTAATTTAGTGATAGGTGTGTTGTAATCTACCTCAAGTTTATCTGAAATATTACACTGGAATTAATTTCCCCCAATAAGACACAACATTGCCCGATTTAACGGACCCAACTTCGGATTGAATGGATTGTATCCGGATATAATGCAGAATAAATAAACTTTCCAATTTTTGACTATCTGATCGTAATAACGCAAAAATATTAATTATGGAGATTCCACCAGAAATGAACAAAAAAGATGTATTTATCAAAAATAGTCTAAATATTCTATTCCGTTACTATCGATGATATTTATGAAGTTACAGTAAAACATTACAGCTATTTAGTCTCAGAAGAAAAATTGGATTTAACGAAAAACCATACGCTGCTAGTCCGTTGAACTGAGTGTGTGCAATCCTTTCCCTGAGATACTTCTGACACGTTGGGTGCTGTAAATCACCCCTCTTGCTACATCTTCCTTCAACTTACCCTCCTTTCGATGATCCCCCGTGGGTTCGGTCGCAAAAACTACGGTTTTTGTTTCAGTCGCAAATGTCCCGGTCGCAAATAAGACGGCTTCGCTGAAACTACACTGCTGGCCACCCAAATTGCAACACCAAGAAAGACAAGAGATATCGCAACAATATTTATTTTGTAGATAACATGTTGACCAAGCATCAAATGATTAAATTTATAGACTTCTGTGAAGTGTGGTTCCTGCCAAAATCAGTAGCCAGAGTAGCCGCCATTGTTGGAGATCACCGCTGCCACACGCCTCGGCATTGATTCAAAGAGACTTTGGGTGTGTTCTTGGGGTACAGCAGACCAAGCAGCTTCCACGCGTTGCCAAAGTTGATCTGGTGTGGCAGCTGGGGATGTAATCTGGGTCAATCGTTGAGCAACCATGGACCACATGTTTTCTATCGGCGAAAGATCCGGAGAGCGAGCTGGCCAGGGAAGCAATTCAATCTGGCGATTGACGAAGAACCTTTGGACAATGCGTGCCACGTGTGGTCGCGCATTATCCTGTTGAAATATGGCTGTGGGCAAGCCCTGAAGGTAAGGAAGGACAACTGGCTCCAACACCTCGGAGATGTAGCGCTGGCTTTTTAAAGTACCGGCAATGCGTACTAGAGGAGTGCGAGAGTGATATCCAATACCGCCCCATACCATAATACCCGGTGCAGGACCAGTGTGGCGGTGCATAACGCAGCTGTTCAGCATCCTCTCTCCACGGTGTCTCCAGACTCGAATCCGACCATCGTGGTGTTGCAGACAGAAGCGTGACTCGTCAGTAAAGACAATTTCATTCTATTGTGCCGTTCACATCCTTCTTTCATCGCACCATTGGCGGCGGAGACGTCTGTGGTTCTGCGTCAAGGGTAGACGAAGCAATGGACGTCTTGCGGACAGACCACTCTGCTCGTAAACGGCGTCGAATGGTACGCGCAGACACTGGATGATGCGGTACAGACTGAATGTGCTGTGCTATGGTTCCTTATGTGGCTGAGCGATCCGTCACTGCCATACGCACAATACGCCTGTCATCACGTGAAGTGGTGCACTGAGGTGGATGCGATCGAACACGTCGGTCCGTCGTACCCTCCTGCATCCAACGATCACACATCCGCATTACAGTTGTTTGGTTTCGTCCAACGCGACTACCGATTTCCATGAAAGATAATCCACAATCTCGGTAGGCCACTATCCTTCCTCTGTCGAACTCGGATACTTGATCAAAAGATGATCGCTGTTTTCTACGAGGCATAATTGATCGTTTTTTTTGAAAAAACCACAAGAAAAACACAATTGCCGTACTTCAAATCGTCGAAATCTCCAAGCCTTAAATAGCACTTTGAAGTGGCGCCACAGGCGCGCGTGATGTGCGTCTGAGCTGAAATTCTAATCATTTGCATATCTCACCTCCGCTAATGCATGTTGTAAATTTCATATTATTTGCATGCTTCCTTCAGGGTGTTGCATTTACGGTGGCCAGCAGTGTACAAATCTCAAACGTTTAGACGCAGTTTAAAACGCAGAATTCTCGAATGCTTATTATGTGTTAGTGGGTATGAATTATTATATTTATCAGATTAATGATTACGATTGATGTGTGTGAGCATGTGATCAGCATAATTGGAATGAAGCCATCTTAGTTCTGCGTATGCAAGTTGGAATTCAAGCTATACAAAAGGTAAGGCATTCTTTTTTTTCCTTTGCTAACGCTAGGAAAATGAGAGGAAATAAAATTTCATGCTGCGTAAATTTAATTTAATCTGCGACAAGAAAAACAGGAAATCGTATAAGTTTTTCGGATCCTGGCCAAACTGCAATGAAATTTAGGACCTGGTGCCAAAGCCTCCACCAGGAGAGTCGAGCACACAAGCACGAGCGCCAATTCACCCTTTAACACAAAGATTTGTACACCTACATTTAACTGCATGGATCATTAATATTATAATAATTAGAACCCGAAAGTTTGGCACTAAAGATGATCGAAATAGGCAGGCAAAAAGGCACTTAAAATACCTAAAATAGACACTAAAAAAAGGCCTTTATAATTTTTGGAAGGAAGGAAATATAACTAAAAACTAAGGTATTAAGAGAGGGTCCAAAAACTAGATGAAAAATTGGTTGCACTTAATCCATCTATCGTTTTAATTATGGTTTATAATAACTGCATTATTATCCAAGTTAAATTGATTTCAAGCCCAAAATAAAGTATTTGATGTCCCTCAGATCAATTTCAGGGTCACCATTACCAGAAAATGATCTGTGGGGTGCCTTCGAGTTGCGAATAATTCTCGTTTATTTCATGTATTATTTGGAACAATCACTATCATTTCTATAGTTAATACATAGCTACTTTGTTCTATTGTTGTAAAGAAATTTACTTTTTTTTTATATTCCCTCATACGTATGCGAGATTCCTCCAAGAATGGAGCCCTGAGTGGCCGCATTTGTCAGGCATTACAGACAAGGTGCATTTTCATCTGGATGGTGTCGTTAACAGACCCAATTGGCAATTTTGGGGTACTGAAAACCCACATTTGTCTCACACACGACCACTCCATTGCCAAAAACTTACCGTTTAGGCTGCAATCTCCTGCAAAGGCATCATTTGGCCCTTTTTCTTGCGAGAAACTGTGACGACTGACCGGTATATTGCGCTTTCGAAACAATCTGCCACTCAACAAGCGTTGGACGATCGACCAGGCACAGCGTGTCTCATGCAAGATGGGGCTCGCCCACACCGTACACAAGCCATTTTTGACTTTCTGGACGAATACTTCGATGATAAAGTTATTGCGTTGAACTATTTGACAATTAAGGGAAAAGGCATGGACTGGCCTTCGTATTCACCCGACCTCACCCCCTGCGACTACTTTCTGTGGGGCACACTGAAGGACATTGTTTACCGCAACAATCCTTCAACACTTGATGAGCTGGAGGCGGCTATTTGTCAAGCTTGTGTGTTGATTTCCTGTGACAAATTACAGAGAGTCACTGACAATTTCATTCTTCGTTTGCGACATGCGTGTTGTGTGAAAGGTGCACATTATCAGGGGTGGGAAGTGACAAAGTCCATTTCGGAGCAGTTTTGAAGCAGCAAAATTCAGGATTCGGAGTAGTTTTGGAGCAGCAAAATATAGGATTCGGAGCAGATATTTATAAATTGGAGCAGTGAAATTAACAAGAATATTTTCGTTAACCCCCACCCCTTTCCAAAATAAAGCAACTGCACTGTCTTTTGTTATCAAACCTTTTCATCAGCTTGTTTTTTGAGAGATATAGGCATGCTTGCCCGGTATGCAAGAGGGCCTGGGTTCGAGTCCCGGCGGAGACGTGATGACTTTTCTTTCCGAGCTCACCTCAGCATAATATCCGGAAAATAACTGTTTCCTTGTTTTTTGTTTTTGGTGTTTCAGGCACCTTATTTGAAAGAGCTGCTGCATTGGCGATTTAACGTTCGTTATTCGGCAAAGTTTCTAAATTAGCATTCGTAATTCGGCGGACATGCTCCTTTTACTCCCGGAATGAAATTTTTTTCACGAAACATCGGGATTTGACGCAATGACGATCAACTACAGTAATTTCTGCTGCTTTCATTGACGATTTTTTTTTTTTTTTTTTGAAAACGGAAACTGACTCACATTTGAGCTTTAAAGCTGAAAGACTATTGTAAACCATCTTCAGCAGCACGATCACGGATAGGTTTCGTGATGGAATGCATGATGATGGACCGTGATTATCCCGATCCGATTTCCGGGGACAAAGTAGATCACAGGAACTTCCGGGAAAATCCGCAAATTGATTCGAAAAAATATACATATAAATAAACAGGGCCGCAACTATACATGCTTGGTCACCCGAGGTAAACGCACATTTTGACACCCCCTTGTAATGTTGGATTGGATTTTGATTTTTTTTGGCGCATGGACCAACTAGGTCAAGCTGCGCCAAAAAAAACAAATGTCCATATAAAATTGATACAAGACTTGTTCTTGTCATGTCAAAAATTAAAAGTATTCATGAAACGTAAAACGACATAGCTTGTAAAAACTATAATTTGTCATACAAACCAATGACTTTAATGAATTTAAAAATGCAAGATGCATCGCAATGGTCATTTAAAATGTCGAGAAGTGAAAGATGACTATGACCAAAAGCGGTCGTAAAATTATGACGATGATGTGAACAAGTAAAAGCATGAGCAATGGTCAATGGACTTTGAGAATGAGGGCACTCCGATTGACTCTCTCTTAATGAAAGATAAGATTGTGTGAGGCGACTGTGTCCCATGCGCAACCGGGCGAGCAGGACTTCCTTTACCCGGTTAGTCCTGCAGCTCGAACGCCAAAGGCTAAGTGTGGGCTTGATGGCATGTATTTTATTATTTATTTGATTGTTTCAATGATCCTGCCAGCGGCGATGCGTCACTTCTCGGAGGATTGAGAAGTGGTCACTGGCAGGTACCAAAAGGCTATTATAAATTTTGGTGGTTGTTCGAGCTGTGGTGTCTGCTTTATCGTTGCCCGGTATACCTACATGACCTGGTACCCAGTAAAATTTTACTGTGGTACCGTGATGAGTGAGGTAATGGAGTTCATGAAAAATTGTTTGAATGAATGGATGAGTGTGGAAAGTGAAGGAACGCAGTGCTTTCAATGCGCTGAGAGAGTCACTATAAACTATACATCGTCGGTGGCGTTTGCGTCGTACATGACGTAGAGCCTGAAGGATTGCGTACAGTTCTGTCGAATAAATAGAGAATGTGTCAGGTAGTTTGAAAGATGTCTGCTCACAGCAGATGTAGGCGCAACCGACATGGCCAGGGCTCTTAGAGCCGTCGGTATATATAGGGAAGTATCTGTTATACCTACCCCTGTGCCTAAAGAATATCTGTCGATATATGACATCTGCTGTGGTGGCTCTAGGGTATGATGATAATGAAAGAGAGACATCTGGCGGAGACTGTTCCCACGGTGCCAGTTGTTGGGCAATGGGAGCCACGTGACTGATGTCTAATTGTAGTTCTTCCACAAGTGCCCTCATACGAAGACCATAAGATGAAACACATGAAAGGCGAGCTGCGAAAAGTCTATGAAAAAAAGGATTAAAAATGACACGAAGACCTGGATGATCTGGAAAATAATTCATTTACAGGCTCTCCATAGGAGACGTCCGAAAAGCTCCAGAGCAACTACGGAGGGCGAGATGGTGGACTAGGCCGAGCACACTCAGATAGCTCCGAGGTGCTGACCCGTATACAATGGAACCCTAGTCAATTGATCTTACTAGAGCTTTATATATGTGCAGGAGTGATTTACGGTCTGCTCCCAATGATGTAGAAGAGATAATCGTCGAGAGGTTCATCGTCTTTATGCAACGAGCTCTTAACCGTGTAATATGAGGTTTGAAGGTAAGTTTTTTTGTCAAATATAAGGCCGAGGAATTTAGTGTCCTCTACAATTGGTATTTGACCATTGTAGGAACATCTCTGGATCATCGTGTAGGTCTCGACGCCGAAAAAGTGCACAGCGACAGTCTTGTCGGCGGAGAAACAGAAGCCGTTATCATGAGCCTACTTGCTGATCTTGTTGAGAGCGGTTTGTAATTGTCTCTCGGCTGACCTCATATTCACTGATTGGTAAGATATTAAAAGATCATCCACGTAAAGTGCGGCAGTAACAGACAACGGGAGTTGGTTCAACACCCCGTTGAGTCTTAAAATGAAAAGTGTAACACTTAAAATGCTACCTTGAGGTACACCTTGTTCTTGAATTTGGGGAGTTGATACAGTGCTTCCGATCCGTACTTGAAAGATGCGGCGAGCTAGAAAGTTCTCAATAAAAATGGGCAAGTTGCCCAGCAAGCTGCAATTATAGAGGTCGGAAAGAATTCCGTGCCTCCAAGTACGGTCGTAGGCCTTTTCTGTAGAAAAATATGGCTATCATGTGCTCCCTCTTTACGAATGCGTCTAATTGAAGTCTCAAGGAGTAACAGATTGCATGTTGTGGACCTGAACCGTCTAAAGCCGCTTTTATGTTTCGATAAAATATTGTTAACCTCAAGGTAGTGCATGAGGCGATAGTTGACCATGCGTTCCATGAGCTTACATAGACAGCTGGTCAATGCAATAGGTCTGTAACTGTTCGGTTGTTGAAGATTTTTGCCAGGCTTCGGGAATGCAAGAACTATGGCTGCTCGCCAGATGTCAGGGAATGTATGATTAACCCAAATCCGATTTAAAAATATGAGTAAATGTGAAAGTGATTCTGGTGGAGATGCCGAATCATGGAGTAATGAATCCCATCGGGCCCTACAGCTGAGTCAGGACTTCGCTGCCGTCGTCAGTTCATGACAGGTGAACAATGAATTGCACCCCTCCGGTGTAAAAGGCCGGAAAGTGTACGAATTGCGTGAGGCTGATGATTTAATGCGATGAAACGATGGGGGATAGTTCGCATCGCTGGACACAGCGGCGAAATGGGCGGCGATGGTGTCCGCAATATCCCTCACATCGCTGATGATAGTGCCATTGGTATTTAAAATGGCGATGGGATGAGACGGATAATGACCACCGATTTTTCGGATCCGATCCCAAATGATTTTAGATGAAGTTGATGAATTGATTCCCGTTTTAAACATTTGCCAGGACTCGTGTTGAGCTTAGCGTCTGGTTCGTCTTGCTATCGCCTTTGATTTTAAAAATGCCAATTTGTTGTCATGGGTAGGATACCGCCGGAACCTACTCCACGCTTTCTTTTGTGCTTTAATTGTAAGTCTGCATTCATGGTTCCACCAAGGTTTAAGAAATTTCGGAAGTTTCGTGGAGATTTTCGGAATTGTTTCATTTGCTGCAGAGATCATGCAACTGGTCACAAGGTCAACACAATGGTTGACGTCGGGTTGCGAGACCATATCCTCCGTGATTTCCGCCTTGACCGTGAATTCAGCCCATCGGGCGGCCACAAGCTTCCACCGAGGAGGTCTCTCAGGTATGCTATGGTTTCGATCAAGGCATTTAACCACTAGAGGGAAATGACTGCTCCCGTGGAGGTCCGGATCAACCGACCAGGACCAGTTGGGCAAGTGTAGGTGAACATAAGGCTAGATCTATTGCAGTGAAACTATTGTTTGGGGCATGGGAATGAATGAAACTGCCATCATTCATGATGGCGAGATCCATGTCGTCTAACAGACGTTCAACCATTTTCCCACGAGGGGTGTTGCCATTAGAACCCCAAATCATATTATGATGTGCATTGAAGTCTCCAAGAAGAAAAAATGGTGGAGGTAGTTGATCAATCAGGTCTTCACGATCTCTCTGTAAGATGATGTCATTTGGTGGCAAATAAATTGAACAGATGGTAATTCTTAGGCCTGTAGAGATTACTACCGCGGTCCGTGATTGCTTGCAGGTTCGTGCGCAACGTTAAAACGCGCGACGACACGTGATGTGGAACCAGCAGAGCAACACCGCGGCAAGCCCTACTCCCATCATCGTAGTCAACATGGAAGAGGGAATGTCGCCTGATGTTCCATGTCTCCGAGGGCTTTGTAAAAGTTTCCTGGAGTGCCACGCACACAGGATAATATCGATTGATCAAATCCTTGAGATCTTCGTAATTGGATCTAAGACCACGAATGTTCCAATTATGTTGGCCATGAGTTAAAGAATTAAAAAGAAGTGGACGGTTCAAGGACCTTGATTTTATTGCGGTCAATTTTGCGGTGAGTTGTACCGGATTGTCCAACTCCATGTCATCAATTGATTTGTCATCAATAAGTGACACATTTTTCATTGATGGATATTTCAGCGCTATCTGTATTGCTTTTCGTGAATATCCGGTTTTGAAAGATTTTTTTTTGCTTTATTACCAGAAATGGTTTTAGGTTTAGTACCTGTAGAAATTTTGAAAGTGTTCGCTGTTGCTTTTTCCGCTTCTTCTTCGGAGGTGGACTCCCTCCGGAAACCAGCGGAGCAACAGCAGCCACAACTATTGCACGGTTGGTTAGATGATGATGTTTGAGTTGATGTGTCACTATTGGTTCTGACTGAGTTTTTACAGATGTTTTGGTGACATTGTTAGTCTTATTAGCTGACGATGGATTTGTTACCATATCCCTTCTACCATCGAAGACGCGTTGACGCGTCATAAAAATTCTTTCGGAAACGGGCAAGGACGCGTTGACGCGTCCTGGTCAGACCAGTGCCTTCCCCTAGCTGCTTTGTCTGAGACTTGTCACCCATGCTGTTTGACGAGCACCTACCTCGGCATTCAGTAATGCTGATCTCATTGTAGGAAGCTCTTCACTGGCACATAATACAGCAAGCAGACATGAATAAAGGACACTGTGTACTCTATTATGCACTATAGTTATCTTGAATGGCGATCTGTGCTTGTGTGGGTGTGTTATTTTGAAATATGGTTATATATTGTGCGTTTGAGAAAACTCGTTTTTTGAAGAGCACTTTTTTATAATATTCCCCAAGAAGTTCGGAAACATCGTAATATAATTGATTGGACTTGTTAAATATAGTAATAATTCTGACAAGTTCAAATTCTTAAACTTTTAAATTAACAGATTCTAATTTCTTTAGAGATTAATATCAAGATTTCTTTTTCCAAAATTAACATATCTTGAATAATTGTAGTAATATTAATTGTAATACTTCTTTGATAATATTTCTTAAATGATTCTTGAGAGTTCGAGAATCATTCAAGTATTCAAAAGTAATTAATTTAGTCAGGGCACCAGACCGACGACAACATCCATTTTGGCACACCTCTCGTCCGTTACACCGTACTTGTTTCATTCCCCCCCCTCCAGGTCCGTAATTTGCTTTTTTTTCCGGGGGGGGTGGGTACACTATGATGATCAATTAGCAAACAAAATGTTTTTTGCATTACGTTGTGGGGAAAAAAAAATTCTTTTTAATTTTTTGAACCTTAAAAATTGTCTCCCTTGTCAACCCTCCGCCCCCACCCGTTTTACCGGGTGTGTTGAAAATTATGACTTTTACCAGAAAAATGGCTGATATCATAAAACCCTTGAGATTTAATTTCTAAAAATCGCTGCAAATTTTTCATCTTTACATACTGTAGCCTCCCAGAAATCGACGTAGTTTCATTACATATGAACTACTTACCACTCTTACTTGATTTTTACTTAATATATTCTACTATCTCAGTATTAATGTTTGAATATCAGAAATATGCAACTTTTCATAGAAAATCACGCAACTCGTGGTAGCGTAAGTTGGGATATTACTGTATCATTGTAGAAATTACAATTGCATTATAATTTATAATATTTTGATGAGGTGATAAATATAAGGGGGGGGGGGAATGTTGCAGTTTGTTATAAAAAATATAATAATAGTAATGTGTTCCCTCTCACTGAGGAAGTTCAGAGACGGTCCCGGTCGCCCCAGCCTAGTTACCCACCTGCACGATAAGTTATCTTAGTGTAAACCGCACCTTTTTGATTTGTTATTAATTTGATATTTATTCTTTGGAAGTGCAGTCTTTGTGTGACGTCATTTTATACACGATATGATAATGGAGTTCAAGGAAATCCTTGAACAAAAGAAGTTTCTGAAACAACCATATTTCCGTAATTTTTCACGATTTCCACCGTATTTTCATATTTTGTGGCATAAATCCGTAGAAACTACGTAAATTCCATAGTAGTTGGCAAGTATGCTTATAACTAGGGCTAGGGTTTTCATCACCTAAAACTGGTAGAAAATGCTGTATAAAAAATTAATAGGCCCCGAAAGACCGAAAATTTGCCTTTGAAGTAAGGAATGATACAAAAAATTTACTTTTTCTACTTACAGTAACATTAATTTTAGCAAAATGATATGAGAATGAGGAATATTGAGATGCAATTAATTAATATTATACAACACTGTATATAAAACGGCGTTTTATGTACAGTGCTGAAAGAAATTTGCGGATTCCAAGAATAATCCGGATAATTGGAATCCTTTTAAATTGGGGAAGGTTTTGTACAGCCGTATTTGTACGTGACTAGTCGTGTATTGAGAGAGAAAAAAAAGAAAATGTCAGATAGGTGTGTACCTATGTAGTAGATACACCGTTTCACAGAAATTATTGAACACATTGTAAAAAACACCCCCTACAAGTACATACCGAATTCTTCTATTCATTGACTTATCCGTAAGTCAATGAATAGAAGAATTGTTTTCAACATGCATTGAAAGTAAATGGAATTTTCATATCAGTTGGTATGAGAGCTGTGTGTTTGTTGTCAGCAGCGAAGAGTAAAAACATTCTTTCAATATTATTATTATAGACGCATTTTACAATATATTTTAATGTGCTACAAAAAACTGAGTTAAAAATAACTTTACTCAGGTTTGGTGTGCTAGTATTAAACCTTTTTGAGACCATGTCCCATGTAATTAAAACAAATAAAATAAGTCAGGGTTCTAAACCTTTTGTGTTTCATGGATCCTTTGTGCCAATAACGTGAAGGTGACGATATAATATCGTGAATAATATACAAAAGCCACCATAACAGTTTAAGGCCATTGGCGGTCTTGCGACCTGTGCAATTGCACAGGACACCAAATAATAAGAGGTGTCGAATTAAGTTGAAATATTTGATGTGCATCAGAGGGAGAGAGAAAGAAATTTTTTTGGTATTTTAAAAAAATTACCGTTCAAAATAATGTATACATGTAAAATGACCGAGAGATGGGTAAAAAATTAAAAGTTTAATAAAACCATCTATAAGCAGTACACCTATATACATATTACTGTCAAAGCCCGAATCGCTACCGATTTGAGATGGGGCCGGCCACTTCGCGAATGGGCCGAGAGTTTTGGCCAAAGTCCGTCTGAATTGCAAAAATGATTCGGGCTTGGACAGGCTATTTCGCAAAGTGGCTGGAGATCCCAGGCCAATGCTTGATGTGTTGGTGGCAGGAACAGGAAATCGTTGAGATCTATATTCACAATTGATCTTGAACATTGATCTCGTCCATGGAAATGTTGCCCAATTCATATAGCCGCTCCTTTTTTTTCGATTTGATTTTCAATTTAATTTTAAACACAGTACATAGTATACTACTGTCTCTATATTGGTTTTTATTCCCATTTTACCCGTCAATAGAACTGCGAATTATTTCTCTCATTTACTTATTTGTCACCGGTCCACAAATTATTTCTGTCATTTACTTTTGTTCGTTCGAAATATTATTTTGTTATTTATTTTTGGTCGGGCCACAAATTATATCTCCCATTTCTGTTTCCTTTTAGCAAACACAGTATAAAACCGAACTGAGAAAAACGAGACGATGCTTATATTCTCACTAAGACTGGTATTACACTATAAAAGTTTGATAAAAGTTCTTTTATAAAACTTGACAAATGTAACCCATAAACACATCTGTTACATTCGAGCGAACTTGACCGATCCGCCTATTAGTTGCATTTTTCAAGTTTTATAAACGATCTTTTATCAAACTTTTATAGTGTAATCCCGGCCTAAGAGACATGTATTGTCCTCATTTACGAACGTACTTTTGTATAAGAAAAGAAATATCGTCCCTCTCTTTCTTCAAAACTATTCACGAATACGTACTCATTTCTATGCTGGCGTTCCCCCCTTCCCCTAAATACTTTCGTCCGTATTGAAGCAACCACTCCCAAAAAAACCCTGCCTCTTCTTTGGGGGTGTTGATTGAGCTCTTGATTCTTGAGTCCTGATAACAGGTAAGTTTTGACAATGGCAAAGATAATCCGGCATTGTATTTTTTTTCGACAATCGATACACGCCTTGTAGCGTGAATTCTTCGCGTATTTAAACTTTGTACCAAAAATGGGTAAACGATAATCCCAGCATTGTTCTGTACTAAAGATATTTTGCTCCACAGGTGGAAACGTACAATAATTTTCTTTGTTAATTTCGGTAACATGCGTGGAAGCATCAGATTCATTTTATTGATTCATTTTCCACCAAATCCTTTCTATTCATTGAATATTAATTCAGTTGGCTCTCATACACCAAGATGTTTTGTGTGTGTGTGTGTGTTTCTTCTAGAACTTTTCCACCGAATCACAATTTTTTTATCGATAGCTAACGAATGTATGCCTGGGCGAACAATCCGCTGCCAGGCCAGATAAGCGAGATGACTATCTCTCGTGGGCACGACCTCCCTCGCCCCCAATCCCACACACATACAAACAATACGTACTCATATAGTATTCTCGGAAGCTTCATCGCGACGCATAGAGGCGAGCTCGAGATATTGATTTGTGTGCCTATTTATGCACTTTGAGGTAGTTCTTTAAAAAGTCAAAGTACAGTATCAATTAAATTAGTGATGGGCAAACTACGGTCCACTTAGAGGTACTGTACGGCTCGTCACAAGTTTCAAAATAATAGTATAGAAATTTTCAGTTTCAGGTGTTTTAAAAAAAATCCATTGGGGGGGGGGGGGGTGTTCCCTTTCTTGCATATGGAAAATATGGCTGTGAGAATTTGAACTGAAATTTATTTAAAAACGTTGCATATACAAAATAATAGAACACATATGCAATAAATATGCAGTAAAGTTATTTAAATATACTTATTTATTTTTTCAAGTTGTAAAGAATAAACCATTGTCTCTCATTTGCAACAAGACCTCGGGAGTCTTCAAAGTCTACAACACATTCCGCTACTTCATTTTTAAGCATAAAAATTCCAATTATGAATTAATGTCCGAATACGTCCGGACCGTCAATTTTTTTTTCTTTTTGTTGGGTGACCCTCTCCTAAAACAGTTTACCCATCACTGTACTAAAAGATTCTCAGAAGCCGCTGATGAACCATGAATTTTGGGCAAGGGTGCCGCTAGTGACAAAAAAATTGAGAACCACTGTCATATAGAATGGGATATCTGGCGTGTTCTCCCAGCCAAGGAAACAGAGCCAAAATAGAGCGAATCAGGACAAAACAGACATGAGAGAGGATAAAATACTTTCAGCATTTTAAGAATTAAAAGAAATGCAGAAAACTTTTGAATTACTCAGAAGTTAGTTCATTTCAAATAATCATATTGTAACTATTGTTGAATAATATTCTTCTTTGAACTTAAAAATTTATTCCCTAAGAGAGGAAGAAGGAAGCAATGACGGAGAAGATGAGTGCTTTCTGTTCGGTGAACAACAATCAAGGGACAATAGCGTTTACAATACCGTTGAATTATTAATAGTAATGATTTAAATATAGCTTAAATACTAATACTTACACCATTTAAGCAGATGTTCTATCTAAAGTGTTAATGGTCAGAAATTCGTACTTTTGTTTAAAAAAACCCAAATTTCTACAATTGGTATCATTCAGCGATGATTTCCAACAGTAACCAACACTTACCATGAAGATCAATATCATAAAGCAGATTCACTGCTTTATGCTTTTTTTTTTGTTTCTGTTTATGAATTTCTCCATACAAATGTAAAATTATATTTCACTTCATTATCGAAAATAATGATTTCAGTAGAAAAAAAGAATCATCTGCTACATATTATGATCTTGATTTAAACTTCAGTAAAATGTATTGTAATTTATCTAGAATATAATCTCGTCAATATTGAATTCAGTTGACGTGATTTTCGGTGAAGAAACCACTTTAATGTGTAAGTGCAGTCTCTAGAAAAATGACCAGAAAGAAAAAAAAGTTTTTGTATAAACACCGCAACCGACGCACAGAAGCTCTGTATCAGCCTACTGAGATAGAAAAATTGAACAAAACTCAATTATGAAAAGCCAACTTGACTTCTGGATATATCCCCCCCCCCTATCCTGAAGCAGGGCCCTAGGCACGATCGCCTTAAGAGCATCGTGGGCCCCTGGTAAAGTGATCTTTCTAGGGCCCTCTACGTGTTTATTTCCGAAAATTTTAACCGGATTTTATTTTCAGCCCCCCCCCCCTCTCGTCTTCACTCCAGGCCTCCGGGCCATGCCTGGGTGGGTTCGTGCGTCAAGACAGCACTGTCCTGCGCTCGGGGGCCTCTTTCTAAGTGAATTTATGGCATGGAAAAAAAACTGATGAGAATCATAAAGGACCCCAAGGTTCGAGTCGTGTCAGCTCCACCCTTGTGGAGACCGTGCTTCTGGTTTCTTTACAAATTTCATAAACATTACCGATTGAACACTATATTCTGGGATGTAAAAATGTTCATAAAAGTTCATTAAATCATGGAAGGTATAAACTGTACTAAAAAAATTGTCGGATAGGCCATGAGACCTAGAATCTGTCACTAATTGGAGCTAAAAATTGACTGTAAAAGTTAAATGTGACACCGTTCCATTACGGAAAATTATAGCTATTTTTTATACATTTTTGCATACGAATTCGTATCAGATGTATCAATACAGTGATATGTAATTTAATTATTTTTAATCTAATGTTATGTGAATATCACAGTATATGTAGTAGATTTTGATCGGATGATATTACTGTAATTTTTATAATCAGCATGAATGTGGGAATAATTTTGTGTGAAGCCAAAAAAACAGGTGGAAATAACGATTTTCACTGACGGAAAACTTATTTCCTGATTTCCTTGGACCTTTTTACACTCAGTCAGGCTTATCGTCAACTTACAAAATACATATTCATACCTTTGGCCTTATTGTTGCGGTGGGAGGAATCCTATCAGTGAAAATGCGGCACCCTACTGTTGACAACAGGGGGAAGGCATCGTCTTACCTCAAGAGGCCCTGTCGTTTTTCAAAGGATTTTGGTAAAATCGTGTGCCCGATTCAGAAGATTTTCTTTGAATATGCGTAACTGTCGAAAGGATATTAGAGTATGATCTACACTGCTCAAAACAAATAGGGGAGCAAGCAAAAAAGTGAAGAAAACCGTGCGAGACAGCCACGTATTGGCATACAATGGATAGTACATGCGTATCAATGCGCAATACAGAAAAAAGACGTAAAAAAATTTGGAATTAAACTTTAATTCTTTGAAAATATGGAAAAAACATGAAAAGATGATTTAGGGCAACAATTTGGTTACATGTAAACGATAAAAAAAAGTACTGTTTAGACATGATGCATGAGTTTTAATAGGGCGTGTGGTCTCCTAGAACAGCTAAGACTGCTGCACACCTGTTTGCCATGGATGCGATGAGGTTATCGATCAGACTTTGGGGAATACTGTTCCACTCCTCAAGAAGTGCAATCTGCAAGTCTCGGACAGTAACAGGCGGCCTTGGTCGCGCAGCAATGCGTCGTCCGAGCATGTCCCAAACATGCTCGATTGGATTCATGTCAGGAGAGCACGCTGGCCATTCCATACGCTGTATTGTTTCAGCTTCAAGCATGTTCTCCACCAGACGAGCTCTATGCGGTCGGGCATTATCATCCTGGAAAACAAAGGAATCTCCAATGGCTCCAGCGTAAGGGATAACATGAGGTCGCAGTATCTCGTCTGCATACCTTCGGGCCGTCAAAGTGCCATTCCGAATGATATGCAGGTCCGTACGTCCGCCTATGCTGATTCCACCCCATACCATCCAACCAGCTCGTCTGTATTGTGACCTTTCATGAACGAATGCGGGGTTATTTCGAGTGCCCCTGTCCCTCCATACCAGAACACGTCGGGTGTCACACTCCAGACTGAATCGGGACTCGTCTGTAAACAGCACTTGGCTCCAATTATGTTGCTCCCAATCTCGATATTCAGCAGCCCATCTTCTTCGGGCCGCACGGTGGCGTGGGGTCAACGGAATGCAGACCATTGGCCTACGTGCATAGAGCCCTCCCTCATGAAGCCGATTACGTACTGTTTGGCTGGACACCCTTCGTCCTGTTGCCAAGAGCAACCGTCTTTGCAGCTGCGTAGCATTCTCTGTTCTGTTTCGACGGGCTGTTAACCGTATATACCGGTCATCAGTTGCTGTAGTGGCGCGTGGCCGACCTTACCCTGGTCGACGTCTAACATTTCCTGTTTCTTGGAATCGATTCCACAGCCTTGCAACAACACTTCTGGCGACTCCAACAGCGTCCGCGACTCAAACGTCGTGTTTGCCCGGATTCCAGTCTGCCTATAACACGCCATGCCATGGATTCCGGTAAATCACGTTGTTGAGACATCCTCAAGTCATCTTGTCTCAAAAAAAAATACTGCGCAATCGAATTTCACAGTTACGGCAGTAAAACAGACGTTTCTGCAACATCCCGATTTCTGCCCTTATCTCCTTTTTCTGGTTTTTGACGTCATGAACTTTGATTTGCATATGAAGTTTTCTTCTTCCGTTTCCTGCTAGGCTTTAAATTATGAATAATTCATTTTATGTTACTTATCGGTATACATCTTTGCGTAATTTTGTTAAAACCATGTGCTCCCCTAATTGTTTTGAGCAGTGTACTACCTGTTGGAGCTCGGTTAGAGGTTATACGACGGCGTGCTTCGATATATCAGATGTTATTGAGAACCTTCTCTGGATCTTTTTTCTTCATTCCATTTCGGACACTTTCTGTCAAATGCGGGGAGGTCACCACCGCAATTGACGCACTTGAATGGCGAATTAGTGCAGCTGTCCGAAATGTGGTCATTCTCACCGCACTTTGCGCAGGTGGGTTGACTACGGCACGCCATTCGTGAGTGGGCACCGAGGCCCGCCTGCTTCCTCCTAGTTGCGGCCCTGTAAATAAATCCTCGACCTTCTCTCTCTCGATAGTTAGTCCACTGTACTTTAGTGGAATAAAACACGCTCTTCTTGGAAAGAATCGTTTCGCGGCAAGGAGGAACAAAAATTTTTTGGCGTCCTTTTCGAAATTCAGGGCATACTGAAGCAAAATTCGCTATTTGGCGCAGAAAAATACGAAAATACACTATTGGAGCAGCATGGCGCAAGATGTTAATTTTGGTGCAGTGCGGCTCAATGTTCCCACCCCTGCATTTTGAATAGCTTTTAATGTGAATGCAACGAGGGCTGCTTGCATTACCCACTATGTACAGCCTACTAATGGTAATGTCGCCTGCGGCGCAATTTGTAACGAAAATTTTGTGGTTTCTGTATCAGGTTCTTAGTTTTTTTAATAAACATACCACTGGTTTCATGCTTCTATCTGTCACCGTTTCCGAGTTATTTATTTTCAAAGTTAGGGGTCCTTCGTGTAACACCCTGTAATTTAATAATGAGAAATGCAACAAGTATTACACGAAACACAAGAATATTTTTCTCTAACATTTTGTCTATTCCAACATTCTTCTCAAGATCACCGCAATGTGTGTCCATTCTCAAGAAGCATATGGAAGTCAGCATTCCACTCCATCTTCTACAAGGTGGAACTTCAACATACAGACTATAAACAGAGTTCATGAAAATTTGCAACCTTTAGAAAACTGCCTTACTGAAATTCAGCCAAGATCAAATGCAGATCAAACCATTGCAGAAGCAACAGGAATTTTAAAATACCTGAATGATGATAATTTCAAGTTTTGGTTAGAGCTTTTTCATCATATTATGCCTCATGTTGAAATAATATACAACCAAATGCAATCTTTAGAAATTAATGTGTTTAATAAAAAATAATTTAGAAATTAATTTGTTAATGAATATATAACAAATTTCAAAACTGCTATTTTAGAATTGAGAAACTCAAAGTACTGTGAAAATCCTTTAAAGACACTCATGGCAGAAGGTAAGGAAGTGTGTGACTGTATATGTGTTTATATAATGGACAGATATTCCTCCACTAAACACTTAGTAGCTGCAATTAAATTGTTCAACAAGAAATGCTTCACTAAAGTGTTTTAAGAATAAACATCCCACAGAAGAGATAGTACTGACCACTGAAGCATATCCCATAATTGACAAATAAAAGCTTGAAACTGAACTAAAAGCAGGGTTGGTAAAAAAACCGTTTTTGAAAAAACCAAAAAACCGGGGTTTTTTTGGTTTAAATAGCATTAACATAAAAAAAAATGAAATTTCTAATAATTAAAATAAAATGTTTTTCAATGTAATTAACACTATTTCCATATCAATTAATCAATAAATATTTCTTAAATTTCAACAAAGACCAACTTTTGAAATTTAATTATTTTTTGCGTAACTCAAAGACTGACTTTGTGTTTGAAAATTCTTAATGTCATTATTAACCATATAATATAAAGATGTTTTCTCCAGTTATTTTCAGTATGCTTAATTAGAAAGCTATTTTGCTAGAAATTATATTAAAAATTAGGTGAATATAATAATATATTTAATGAAGCATAAATAATGCAGATTAATTAGCAATGATTTACAATATATACAGGCTGATTATAACTAAATAAAAATACTGATTTCAAAACACTGTAAAAAAACAAACCATTGTCAGAATGACTTGAAAATTTACATGAATATTCCCGAAGCAATGGAATTTTATACGGCAAAGGGGAAAAATATACTTAAAAATGAAAATTTAATGACACTGTACTCATCCAACACATGGGAAATTTGCTCACAGAATGGACAAGATAGCCCGTCAGGGGAAAATGATAACTTAATTAGCATTGCACGATTTCAGTTCATGGAAACATCCCAAAATGAAGTAATTGAACAAATAACTACAATTTACTCAAGAAATGTTAAATATGTTGTCCACCGTGTTCTGGCTATGAAGTGAAAGCACAAAAATGCTTGTTCAACAACAGATCAAGAGTATGCCATGGTCATGTTGTGCATATACTTGCAATTTACCTTTATTAAACCAAATGTGCCCCCACGTTAATATCCTTGAGGAACTTCTAACATATAGGGGAAACGCTGGAGCTTGCAATTCACCAAAGTTTGTAATCCGACCACTGCTCATAACATTTTTAGGTACCCCCCACAGCCAGAAGTTGCAGCAAGGGTTAGGGTTAGGTGAACTGGCTGCCAGCCAGGTGTCATGTCATCCTGTTATTGTCAAAATCGTTCTTCAGCAGCTGCTTTGCTAGAATTACTATGTGCATCTTGATAAAAGTTGTTTTATCCACACACTGATGCTGTTGAAGTGCCAAAATGATGTGGTTGCACAAAATAGATTATACTGCTGGCCAAGTACAGCATCATCTACTTGCACGTTTTGCACTTTTTTCTTTTGCCAAAGAAATTTTCATTGCTTCAGGAGTATCCACACACACTCATGCAAATTTTCAAATTATTCTGATCAGTACTTATTGTATAGTTTTGGAAACAAAACTTTAATTATAATCACCCTGATATAGCTGATTATTTTTCATAAATCTGTTACTACTATATAGTAGAACCTTAACTGGGCTTAACCATGAAATTGCAAAAAAAAACTATTGAATATTAAGACTGGGTGATATACAGTATGAGATGTGCTACTTCTTATGGGAAAGAAAATGAAAATGTCTGTGAGGTAATGTAACTACTAGCGTGTACACTGGTCTTTGTCCTTTAGGGACAGCTGGTGTCTTTATTGGAGTATTAGACCACCTGTCCCTAGTATGATGGTGTCACTGGTGTTGCTGCTTTTTTGTGAAGGAAAAAAGCAAAGCAAAAAAAACACCCCCGTGAGATAATACATCACTACATTTGGATGTGATGCAATCCTTATTAATGAATTTGCTAAAGACAGAGCATCAGAATTTAGACAAGGGTTCGAAAATGTAGTAAGAATGAGACTGACGATTTTGGCTTCTATATATAACTTTAAATAACTAAGATACTTCACACGAAAAAAAAAAATATATATATATATATAATATAATATAAACTGAAGAGCCAAAAAAACTGGTACAGGCATGCGTATGCAAATAAAGAGATATGTAACCAATCAGAGTACGGCGCTGCGGTCGGCAGTGCCTATATAACACAACAAGTGTCTGGCATAGTTGTTAGATCGGTTACTACTGCTACAATGGCAGGTTATCGAGATTTAAGTGAGTTTGAACGTGGTGTTATAGTCGGCATGCGAGAGATGGGACATAGCATCTCTGAGGTAGCGATGAAGTCTGGATTTTCACGTACGATCATTTCATGAGTGTACCGTGAATATCGGGAATCCGGTAAAAAATTAAATCTACGACATCGCTGCGGCCGGAAAAAGATCATGCAAGAACGGGACCAACGACGACTGACGAGAATCATTAAACGTGACAGACGTGCAACCCTTCCGCAAATTGCTGCAGATTTCAGTGCTGGACCATCAACAAGTGTCAGCGTGCAAACCATTCAACGAAACATCATCGATATGGGCTTTCTGAGCCGAAGGCCCACTTGTGTACCCTTGATGACTGCACGACACAAAGCTTTACGCCTCGCCCCAACAACACCGACATTGGACTGTTGAGGACTGGAAACACGCTGCCTGGTCTGACGAGTCTCTGTTGCTTCGAGCTGATGGACGTGTACGGGTATGGAGACAACCTCATGCATCCATGGACCCTACATATCAACAGGGGACGGTTCAAGCTGGTGGAGGCTCTGTGATGGTGTGGGGTGTGTGCAGTTGGTGTGATATGGGACCCCTATACGTCTAGATATGACTCTGACAGGTGACAGGTACGTAAGCATCATGTCTGATCACCTGCACCCATTCGTGTCCATTGTGCATTCCGACGGACTTGGACAATTTCAGCAGAACAATGCGACACCCCACACGTCCAAAATTGCTACAAAGTGGCTCCAGGAACACTCTTCTGACTTTAGACACTTCCGCTGGCCACCAAAATCCCCAGACATGAACATTATTGAACATATCTGGGATGCCTTGCAACGTGCTGTTCAGAAGAGATCTCCACCCCCTCTTACTCCTACGGATTTATGAACAGCCCTGTAGGATTCATGGTGTCAATTACCTCCATCACTACTTCAGACATTAGTCGAGTCCATGCCACGTCGAGTTGTGGCACTTCTGCGTGCTCGCGGGGGCCCCTACACGATATTAAGCAGGTGTACCAGTTTTTTTGGCGCTTCAGTGTATATATATATATATATATATATATATATATATTCAGGCCCCTTTTATGAGACTTTTTGGGAAAAACCACTTATATCATCTAAAGATATAACATCTGAATGTACCCCAAGAATATAAAATATAGTAAGAATGAAAAATTTTGGCTAGTAATAAACCAGTGATATTTTTCAAGGAAAAAAATTATATTCAGGCCACTTTTATTTGATTTTTTAAAACCCACTTGATTTAAACCAAACAACCCTGACTAAAAGTATTGTATTGTAGGTCTGATATTCATGAATATTACAAATTAATTGAGCTGCTGAAATTTAACTTGGAAATTAATCTAGATGATGTTTTTAATGAAATTACAAAACTGATAAAAATCCTCTAGACAGTTCCCATGACTACATTAGAGGCAGAACGCTTTTCAACATTGAAAATAATAAAAACTTTTCTAAGAAGCACTATGAATTCGGAAAGTCTAAATGAGTTTGCAGTGCTTTCAATGGAGAAAAATTTCTTCAGTTGTCATCCAAAGATCAAGGAGAAAATTATTGATCTTTTCGCGCAAATAAAAACAAGAAGAATGGATTTCATTTTTAAATGAATAGATCAAGCTTGAACTGTAACAATTTAGGTTAAAGTAAATAAAAATGTTTCATTTTGTTCTTTTAGGATTTTATCAAGTTTCAGAATAAATTTTCTTTTTATACATTGTTTGTTTCTTTTTACACAATTTTAAAACAAAGGCTAAAAATTTTCTGGAGAAGCATCCCCACTAATTTTAGCTATGAGCCGCCACTGGTAATTATAATTCAAAATATAAAACACTTTAATCTACATAAAAGTGTTTTTTTTGTACAAGTACTGTGGAAACCAAGGAAACAACAAATTCCACAAACAACAAGTACACACATACTCAAACGTGTGCAATGACCAAACATTTGAATTACAAGATGTGCAGCTAACAAACATTTGAAAGATTTTGCATACAAAAGCACATGGGAATTTCAAATTCTTTTCGCATGAGTGGGCTGGTGACTGGCACATTCCAGGAACTAATAAACATACAAACGTAAAGACAGCAGCATCCACATCTTGAAAATTTGAAATTCTAGTTTTTTTTTATGGGATCCTTAACTCCTCCTTCTAACCAGATCATCGCCCCCCCCCCCACTCTGTCTCAATCAAGAGATATAAGCAAGTGGTTGAAGAAGATCTGGATCATGCTGGAAAAGGATCCTATAATTGCCGTTTGAATTTGAAATTCCAACTTGGTCCGATTTTTTAAAAATGTTGAAAAGTAGATGGAAATATGCCATATTTTGATGCCAGATTGTTTTTAATTACTCCAATATGACATTCAGAAATGATTTTAAGTTCTTTAATGGAAAATTTTTTACTTTTATTGCCACTCATTTTGAAACAGAATAAATATGAAACATTCCTAACGCAACACATCACTGGCTTACCACAGATTCTATTTCTTTCTCATGCACCATATTGGTTAAAATTTCTCTTCACAAGCCACAGAAGAACAACCCTTCTTCCCCAACAGTGCAGCAAGTTAATTCTCTGAAACTGATTTTACAGCATCATTTTTGGAATGTTCTGCACTCATTTGTTGATTTTCAGAAAATTATTTTTGAATTTGTTATAACAAATTTTTTATTTCAAAATATCGGAATTCACAATACATTGTTCCTACGTAAACTTATTTAAAGAGTAAAAAAGTTTTTGTTACAAGATAGTTTGCAGATAAAAATTGTTGACAAATTCTCAAAAATAATTTTATCGCAAAATAAGTAATAAGTGGAATGTATTACAAAATATACAACTTGGAATTTAAATTATATATAAAAATCGTAAATTGTAAATCCTAAAAAATATTGATATATAAGCTCAAATTTATATACTGTATAGTTAAATCAAATCCAAATAAAGAGGTGCAGCTTTTTTCCTTACAGTATACGATTACATAGACAAATGATCCTAACATCGTTATCTTAATATTCCGTAAACTGAAATGTTACTCCACGTTTTTCAAGTCTGTCTTGTAGTTTTGTGTTCCCAAATGCAGCTCCTGGAGTGAGAACACCACCACTGAAAGAAAAATGTTAAACCAAAGATTAAATTTGCCAGAAAGTTAATGCTTTCACTTTAGTTGTTATATAGTATAACTACAGTGGGTCCTGTTTATAAAACATTTTTAAAAAACCACCATGAAAAACATAAGTGAAAAACTTTCAATGGGAAATCTTGATGAGTAAGAGTTGAGGACGCAAAAATAAGTCACACTAAGTAAGAAAATGTTATAAATGGAAACGTTATAAGCAGGGTTGTCAAATTTGCTCCCCGAGTAGATACCCATTTCCCCCGGGATGGGTTTTTTTGGGAATATTGTTTGTTTTCGAATAATATGTGTTGTTTTCAGGTTAAAATTTTAGTTTGAGGTTAGTTTATGTATTCCAAAAATTGCTGCATAGTGCAGTGTTTAGAATACGTATATTTTGAAATATTTTTAAATGATTTTTTTTAGGAACAAAAATGTGATAATAAATAATTTCTTGGAGAATCACACACACTTTTTATAATTCTTCTATCTTTTTTTATGTAAGCATTTAGGTATGAGATTCGCATATTCAAATATGGTGCAAGAAACTGCAAACAGAAAATTGTAACCATAGACCTTAGTTTAACAAATATACCTGATATGTAATATGTGATAAGCATATCCACAAAAATTATTGCGTATTTATAATACAATAATTTTTCACACACATACATTCTTGTATAAATGAATTGAAGCCTCTGTGAAGAAGTAAACCAATGTATGTAAACTGAATTTTCATTCAAAAAATATTTACATAAATTTTTTATAAGTTTTATATGGGTGCATCAGACTTTCATAACTGAAATATCAAGAGACAAAAATAACATTAGCTCATAACGAAAAGAAAATAACTGTGGGATTCTGGAATTGAACATTGGTAACAAACACCTTCAAGTGAAACAGAATAAAAAGTATAGGTTTTCTCCAAAAATAAGACATAACCAGAAAATAAGCCTTAGCTTGATTTTTCACGATGCTCATAATATAAGCCTGACCCCAAAAATTAGTCTGTTTAAATCATCAGCCAGATGAAGGCATTCTGCAAGTCTGTTGCTGTACATGGCAAGTTTTCTTGTATAAAGTGATATTAATGTACAATAATGTTATTGACATTTGTGTTTAATGATAATTCAAGTTATTCTGTAGTTTTAAGTTCCCAAAAATGGCTAATTTTGACAAGTGGAAAACACTTCCAGAGTAATGAATCCTCTCAGAATGACTATTATCTCCTCTTAACCAGATCATTTTTTAATATTATTATTGCTCTTTGAAAAATACTTCAGAATTTAATTTAATGAAGCAGTGATATTCTTCAACAGTGAGGAATGAAAAAAAAAGAGAAGCACGAGACTTTAGCACCTATAAGTTTGGGTTTGATTAAAAAAACCTTATGATTCTGGTTACATATCTAAAGGTTTTATTTTTGACAGATCAGGACACTTTTGAATACATTTTCTGCGGGGTTTGAAAAATTTGGAGAAAAAAAATTCATTCCCCATCCTGATTTCTCAGAATTTTCATTATCCAAATTCATTTATTGTACCACAATCTTCTTGCTACAGTTCTGTATACAATTCAAGGTTCCGATATAATTACACAGAAGTGGGTGTGTTTGTGTGTGAACAATTATTCCCTTATAGTATGGTCAACTTTGGATGGTTAATTGGATAGGGTGTAGGTGGAACTCAACAGGCAGCCACCTCTTCGTGGTAAGTGGTCTGGGCCATTTTGTTCTTACAAAGCAGGCAAAGAGCTGCACAATTAAACTTGAAAAAATTTGGTAATTCCCGTTTGCACTAAAAATATATATTTAGGCATAATGTAAGATGTACACATAAAGAATGTACATACATGTTTAAATTAGATATTTTGTGGATAATTTGATATTTTTGTGCAAAAAGGAAATTCAATTTTCCCCATTTTGCCAAAAAAACTCGGGTTTTTCCCTCCAAAAACACGGATATTTAAAAAAAAAACCCGCTTGGGCTGGATTTTTTTTTATAAAAAACCCTAGGTTTTTACAACCCTGGTTATAAGTGGGATCCACTATATATACAGTCTAACATCGATATAACAAAGTCCAATTTAATGATATTGTTCCAGACAATTTCCACAAGACTTCAAGATTGCAAAACAAGAAGCGGTTCGACGGACAAACACAGATTTATACACAGAACAACAATTTACACATATTTATACACAGAACAACAATTACACATATTTATTCACAGAACAACAATTTACACATATTTATTCACAGAACAACAATTTACACATATTTACAAGCTAATCACCTATTTTAACTACAGACCTAACAGATCATTATCCAATTTCATGTAATCTGAAATTTTTATCGACTAATCCCAGTACTGATAATACTGACAAGAAACACTTCAAAAAAACTGATTTGACTGGTATTTCAGATTATCTACAACATTATAATTTTGTTTTTACAAGTAAAGGTCCAGGATTTGCTTTTGATGAAATGATCTTTAAACTTGAAACCATAGTTAACAATCACACAGTATACCCTCAAATCAACTAAAAAGCAACATAAACTATGGATTACCCCAGAATTAGTTGATCTGACTAAGATAAAACAAAAACTTTTTTTAAAATCTAAAAAATACCCATTTGATATCTTAATTCAAAATGCTTACAAAAACGTTACAAATTATCTCAAGAATCAAATTAAAGAAATGAAAAAAAAATATTATTCAACTCAATTTTCAAACTGTGCTACCCCATCCGAACATTGGTAATTGATAAACACAATACTTGAAACTGATAAAAAAAATCATATACTGCCTTGCGAGAGTAATTTACAATTGCTAACAAATACTTTTAATTACAACTTTATAAATATTTCACAACAAAATCATGAACATGATGATAGTTTTGAGCAATTCATTACTCACAGTGATAAATCCATTTTTCTAGCTCCTACTGACAGTATTCAAATCCATAGAATAACAAAATCACTCAAAGACAATGCCTCTTGTTACAATACTACAGTATAACTACAAAAATTCTCAAAAGTCTTCCTGAATGTGTGTTTCAACTACTGGCAAAACTAATTAATAATTGCATTGAAAGAGGAGAATTTCCTGAATCACTTAAATCAGCTATTGTTATTCCTATTTTTAAAAGCAGTGACCAAAATAACATTAGCAACTACAGGCCTATCTCGAAATGAATTGAAACACTAATTAAAGACAGAATTTATTCTTTTTTAAATAACAATAAATTCTTTTCTAATAATCAGCATGGTTTTCTCCCTAACAGAAACACAGAATCTGCACTTTTAAACTTTTCTGAATACGTCTACAGGAATATTGATCAATTCAGAAATACAATAGGCATTTTTCTTGAGATAAGAAAAGAATTTGACAGTGTAAATCATAAAATATTGTTATCAAAACTGTATTCCTATGGAATAAGGGGCAATGCATTCGATCTTCTCAAATCTTATCTTACTAACAGAACTCAAAAAGTCAAATGCAATAATTATTTAAGTAATGCCATGGAGATAATCAGAGGAGTCCCACAAGGATCTAATTTAGGACCATTATTATTTATAATTTTTATCAATGATCTCTGTAATTTGAATATCAAAGGCAAAATCATCACATTTGCTGAGGATACAGTAATACTTTATTCAGAAGATCGCCTCCCAACACTTATTAACAATATAAATACTGACCTAATAATAGTTCGCAATTGGTTCATTGCTAACGATCTCCTAATCAATGTCTCCAAAAGTAAATTTATCAACTTTTCATTACAAAATATTCCACCTATTGCCTATGACATAATTTTGCATGAACCAATTTGTACTATCAATAATTCATGTAACTGTCAACGTCTAGAGCAAATATCCACCATAAAATACCTTGGTATTCATATTGATCAAAATTTAAAATGGCTCTCGCATTGTAATTATTTAAAAGCAAAACTCTGTTTCATTATTTACAAATTGTACAATCTGAAACCATATGTAAACAAATCTTTTTTGTTGGCGTATTATAATTCAATGTTCCAATCGCACTTACTTTATGGTCTGCCACTCTGGGGTAGTGATTATCTTACCACTATTGCTCCCTTAATTTCCTTACAAAAAAAAGCTATTAGAATTTTGATGGGAAATTTCATCACTCCTTCAAATGAACTTTTTCTACACCTAAATATCCTACCCTTAAGGCATTTATATTTTTTTAGATCCATACTTATAATCAAGAAAAAAACAGTTCGCTTTACCTTTGAATTCGTCACGAACATCCAATAGACATAATTTCATATACTCTCTGCCTTTAGTTCATAAAAATATTCTCAAAAAACATTTTAGCTTTCTCATTCCTAAATTTTACAATAGCCTTCCAAATGAACTTTTACAGCCATCCACATTTTCGATTTTCAAAAAACTTCTTAAACAATACTTATTTCAAATAGTCAATATTGAAAACTACTTTTGATTTCATCCTCAAATTTGCACTCCCTTTTTTGCTACAGATTGACTTTCCGCTCCAATTGGTTAATTTCTCATTTAAAATTCCCTTGTTGTCAACTCTGCTGTCGTCAAATCATATTATATAAACTCATGTTGATTTATTTATCGATTTTTTTAATATAAGTAATAATGCACCCCCTGCCCGTTGCATCATTATATTGTATTTTATATGTAACTTATGTATTATATGTGTGTGTGTTTATTTTGATTTATTCATTTTTTCTTTTTTTTCTCCTTCAAAATTACTAAACACTAATTATATTTTATATTGTCAATTGTTAGTGTTTATAAATTAACTTCATTGAAACAACCAGTATGGGACCTAGGTGTCTCCTTGGTGGTTTTCATTAATCAAATGTAATACTTTTAGTAACCTTATATTAATTAATAAATTGATTTGATTTGTTTCAAAAAAAAAAAAAAATCAGAGAGTGAACAACTTTCTCGCAAAGTTCAATCACAACTGACTTTTCATAGTGTCTCTCTCTCTCTTGTTCTCCAATTCTCTCTCTAGTATCGCTTTTTATAAGCTCAGAAAAATTTCTCGAGAGTTCTTGCAGTTCCTGGAAAATGGGGCCACTGTCTGGAATGTTCTCAGCCAATCGCACTTCTTTGCGATAAACAGAAACCAGTATCAACTGCCGTTGCCAGTAGAAGATTGTGATATTTTTTAGGGCTCTACAAAAAGAGAATTGTAACATTTCCATTTAGGCCCTGCCGGAAATGGTCCTTTTCTAGTAATTTTTATATTTTTATTACCTTTACATTGATTCTGAGATCGAACAGCGAGATAATGTGCCGCCGATCAACCGCCATGTTTATGATCTTTTGGGCTGCCAGATGACAAATATTATAGTTCTACAATATTATTTTAAGTTCATGTGAATATGCAAACTTATTTGTCAAAGTGTTCTAGCACCATCTGAAGTTCCTGCACAGTCCTTTCCAGCGCTTCGGGTTCCAGAGACAGACGAGGTCCCCTTTTTTTAAGTCATGAGACGTGGCCCTCACATTGTAGCCATTCTTCATCTTTTTTGAGCCTATGTTGATCCTGGGTCTGGTGATTTGATGCATGTCCTTGAGGCACCCCTGGAGTCCCTGGATGTATTCCTCCAGTGGAAGAGTAGCATCTATCGGTCGCCGAAGCATCAGATCACCTGGCTGGCAAAGGTCCTGTCTCATGAGCAATGGTGAGTTTCCGCTGCTCTCGTGGGTGTTCCTCAGTAACAGTAGCAGGATGTTCGGGGTGATTCTTTCCAATGGCGCTTCGACTTTGTGGCGGTGAAGGCAGTCCCGGGGGAGCCTCGGATGTCCTGTGCAGACGTTGCAATTCTTGCACCACTCTTTCATGTCGGTCCTGAACTTGTCCCAGTAGAATCGTTCACAGACCTTCTGGAGTGTCTTGATTATACTGAAATGTCCACTGGTGGGGTTTCCGTGCAACTCTTTCAAAACCTTTTTCACACGGGCTCTTGGTAGGATGAGTTGTTATCTGAACATTTTCTGACCTCTGACTCCCATTTGCAGTACAGTATGGCATCTCTCATCTCAAGAGAGTCCCATAGTATCTTTTGGTCATCGAACTGGAAGAGGGAACGTCCTGCCATGTTGGTTTATTCGCGGTGGATTCCTTCAAGTCCATGATCGGTCTTATGTCGGGATCTTCTAACTGGGCCTTCCTGGTGCTCTCGTCACTCAAAAAGATCGTCACTTGAGATGCTATCCGTCTCACTATAGGGTTCACTGGTCCGCACTTCTCGTCTGCCTTCAGGAAATGGTGACAACTCTGTGGACCCAGTCCTCTTGTCGGGGCGTTGGCATTTCCATGCGTTCTTTCTTTACGAGGCTGGATTGTTCTTTTCATGCCATCTGACTCTCATGAGAGAACAGTTCCGGTCCTGCCGTTGGTCTTGTCTGCATCGGCGATGCACTCTTTTTCTGCTTCTGGTATGTCCATCACTTTCCTTGGAGGTACCTCGTTGCGACCACATCCCAGTAGGGCGATACATTCTTTCGCACGTGCCACTGATCATTCCTCATGTCCAAGGAAAATCTGTGTTTCTTCAAGAAGTTCACTCCAATGATGCATGGATTAGGCTTGTAGGGTCTGCCCCAAAGACGGTGTGGTGGTAGGTGACCATGGCAAACCTCAGTGAGACTTTCAATTTTCCTTGCACAGTCATTTTCTGTCCTGTGACTGTCTGCAGCGTCAGCGATGGTGGTACGTAGAGAAATCGTTGATGGAATTTCCGAGCCAGGTCCATCCCGACGATGCTCACGTTGGCTCTGGTGTCAATGACCATCCTGCACAGCAGTCCATCAATCTTGCCTCTTACGTGGAGTGCGCGGTCTCCTCCGTGCAGCTGTGACACTCTGCATGGCGCATCTTCTGCACCGGTAGCTGCGACTGAGCATGTGCTCCGTAGGTGGCCTTTTTTTGTGGCATTTCCAGCTTCCCAACAACTTGTCTCTCTGGGTCCCACGATCATTCTTGGCACTCTCCGGAAGATCTTTCAGCTCTCCAATGATGTCCGCCGCAGAGTCCTCCGCAACAGCACCGTTGACCATTCGTCTGTCTTTCCTCGAAGCTTGATGGACTGCTTAGAATTTCATAGTGTAGACAAGAGCACTTCTGACATCTTTGTACTTGCCCAGACACAGCGGATGCTGGATGTCGGGGACCTTGACGAAATCAACGAGGGCTTGTAGGGTCAATCTGTCCCTGATGTCCGGCGGACAATCGGGATATGCCAGCTGCGAGAGTTTTTCGATGTCCATGGCCAGTTCTTGTAATGTCTCTCCCGCTTTCTGGTGGTCGAGTGGTTATAATGCCGGACTCGTGATGCGAGGATCCGGGTTCGAACCCCACAGTGGTGGTCGGCTGAAGTTGGTTTTCTGTGGTTCCCAACTTCAAGGCGCAAATGCGAGCCGATCTCCCCGTTAAAAAGTCTCGCCACAGAGAGTGTAACGTTCTTGATCGTTACCTCCCGGTTCTTTAATATTTTTTCCCCCAGTAAACATTGAGTGGATGACAACAATGGAATAGACAAAGTTTAGATAGAACTATAACATTTATTCAATTATATTGTTAAACCATTAATCAGCGTAATCACTATTATCACAGGCCCTTTTATATGTTAAACTATTAATTAACGTTTTATCACAATTATCACAGTTAGTCTTTTCTCTCACTGTCACAATGAAACAAAAATATGAATCGATCTCACCGCCGTTGTCCAGGTTTTCACGTCTTATCACATCGTCCGGTAGATACTCCCAGGTGTCTGCCACACAGCCAAAGACTCGTCGTCACCAGCTTCAGACGACTTTGGTGTAAACACACGTTGAGATGAAAGCTCAGCCACTGCACATGGAACTGGAGATGAAAGTCCACGGGTGGCCGGTCTGGCCACTAACCGATCACTGGATCACGACGACATTGAAACCTTACGTGCGATGAGACGAGATAAGTGCCAAGGCACACTTCTACTATTGTAACTTCATCGTTACTTATGAGACGATCTGGCTCACACCATGACAGGGCGTGACGCCTTACTGATTAAGTCGGTCGTTAGTCGTAGGTGAGGAAGTAGGTAGGTAGAGAGAGGGAGTCAGCACATCTCTAGCTGGCTTTTATATAGTAGCATTCCCACAATGCCTTACTGAAGAACCAATCACAACATAGAAGGTGCGGTATTAGCTTGTATCTGATTTACATAACTTCATGAGAAAAGGAAATACTGTAAACATTATAATATTAAATCTGGCATCCAAACATATCAAATTGGAGATCTGGCCAGGATCCACAACTTTTAGGCCTATTGCACATTGTAAAAACTCATGACATTATAAACCGTGAGATGGTCCTAGGAACCACCGACGGCATGGAGGTAAAATATATTACATTTTTATATAACACTTTGCTGAACATTTATATTATATTGCACTAATATATTACACAATTAAAATAGAGTTTGACGATGACGACTCGACGTGGCCTCCACCGACGAACCACGGGAACCCCCAGAGGGAAAGAGAAGGTAACCAGACGAGCTATTGGGATCTCTGACATAGATGTAAAGCGGAATTTATATGGGACGTTGGTAGCCCGACCTCTGGCCCCGTTCTCGCCCGACGGCTAGGAGACCCCACCTCCGGACCGTCAGACTAAGCGAACTAACTGACCCGAACCGGATTGTCAGCGGAAGCCTCGGGTGGTTTCCGGTAACCAACGAACCCTGGGGCCTAAACAAGATTAATTGAACAACAGGATTGTAAGAAATCCCAGGTCGTCATGTTACAAGAGCAACAGTCCTACAACGATAAATCATTCAACCAAAACACTTCACTCATAGTTAGTAAAACTGGGGGCAGATGACAGCACTACACATAACAAGCATTACACAGAAACAAACTTTACGTCAGGTTGCACTACACGTACACGCACATTCCCGCATGTACCGATTCGTTGGGGGGGGGGTGCATGTGTGGTGTAGCAGTAGTAGGTAGGGGGTCGGGGATCCATGATGTTCTTAAGTCAGCCACCTCGTTGGGCAATTTGCCTGTTGTGGCGTTGTATTTGTATTTGTATTTCTGGCATACTGTAACAATGATCGTTACTTCCCGGATTCTTTAACATTTTTTCCCCCCAGTAACCACTAAGTGGATGACAACAATGAAATAGACAAGATTTTGATTAAACTATAAACATTTATTCAATTATATATTAAACTATTAATGTAACGATTTATCAACAATTATCACAGTTAGGCCTTTCTCTCAATATTACAACGAAACAATGAAAGGGATCGGTCTCACCACCATGTCCAGGTTTTCATGTGTTAGTTCACATCGTCCGATAAACACTCCCAGGTGTCTACCTCACAGCCAAAGACTCCCTGGCACCAGCTTCAGACGGATTTGGTGTCTTCAAACACACGTTGAGATCACAGGTCAGCCGCTGCGCATGGAACTGGAGGCGAACGTCCACTGGTAGCCGGTCTGGCCACTAAATAATCCACTGGATCACGACGACGTTGAAACCTCACATGAAGTCAAGCGATGAGACAGGCTAGGTGCCAAGCCACACTTCTATAATTTTAGTTCATTGTATTTGAGAGACGATCTAGCTCACACCTCAACAGGGCGTGACGCCTTAGTGATTAAGACAAGTCTGAAGTAGTAGAATCGGTCGTAAGTCGTAGTGAAGCACATCTCTAGCTGGTTTTTATATAGCAGCATTCCCATAATGCTCTACGATAGAACCAATCACAAGATTGCAGGTGCGGCATTAGCTTGTATCTAATTTACATAATTTCATGAGAGAAAAGGAAATATTGTAAAAATTATAATATTGAATCTGGCAACCAAACATAACAAGATGACGACCGATCGGCGGACACACAATCCTGCCGGTCGATCCCGGAGACAAATAGAATAAAGGACGATTTCCGTGGGGGCCCAATCGGTAACGTTACATACCACATGACATCTGTTCAAGCAGGTGGCGGCGGAATAACGGTCTGCGGAGCATTTTCCTGGTATACTCTCTGTCCCGTATTCTCATTGGAAGCATCCATCAATGCCAGAGCCTACCTCCATATTGTTGCTGATTACGTGTACCCATTTATGGCCATAATTTTAAATAAAGATGATAATGCCTATTTTCCAGCAGGACAATGCACCCTTCCATGGGGCAGAAATTAACTAATTAACTCAGATTGGTTTGGGGAACATGATTCAGAGTTTCAATTGCTTTAATATAGTTCCCTTAGATACCCGATTTCAATCCAATTCAGCATTTGTGGGACGAGGTTGAAAGGTCTGTTAAAAGCCCTGAAACACCATCTTCTGATCTGAGGGAACTTGGGAACAGAGTGCGTAGAGATTTTTGGGGTTTTCGAGCGCTGTTGTCTTCCTGGAGGAAGATTACCAACGTTCGAGATGTTTTTCATCGCCGAAAGTTGCCCTTGCGGGTGATTCTGTGGGTGGGAACGAATCAGGTAGGAACGAATATTAGTGCGTCTCTGTTAGACTACTGAGATTTTTACTATTATCCGCTAGGGAGTGGGGTTCAGATGTGGCAGTGATTCCAGTGCTGCCAAGGGGTATAGGAGTAGGATCCACCAATTCAATTTAGGCCTGAAGGAGATTTGCTCCTCACTTGGGGTCACGTTCTTGGAGCTTCCCGCATTTACGGATAGGTGGCTTTGTTGGGATGGGATCCATCTAAATAGGGAGGGGGGGGGGTCTGGGAGGTTTACGATAGGCTTAAGTCAGGTTTTTTACTCCCAGACCACATAGTCAGGAATGCGTGTTAATGATAATTACAACAGTACTGACAGGGAATTACCTACCCTTGCCCTTGCGGGTGATTCTGTGGGTGGGAACAAATCAGGTAGGAGCGAATATTAGTCAGTCTCTGTCAGAATACCGGGATTTACTATTATCCGCTCGGGAGGGGGGTTCAGATGTGGCAGTGATTCCAGTGCTGCCAAGGGGTAGTAGGGGATATAGGAGTAGGATCCACCAATTCAATATAGGCCTGAAGGACATTTGCTCCTCACTTGGGGTCACGTTCTTGGAGCTTCCTGCATTTACCGATAGGTGGCTTGTTCGGATGGGATCCATCTAAATAAGAGAGGGGTCTGGGAGGTTTACGATAGTCTTAGGTCAGGTTTTTTACTCCCAGACCACGTAGTCAGGAATGCGGGTTAGTTAATGATAATCACAACAGTACTGACTTGAAATTACCCACCTCTGACTTGGATGGCTTCTTGATTGACACTAAATCACAGGGCAAATTAAAATGTATGCTAATTAATGCCAGGAGCTTGGGTAATAAGAAAGATTTTTTAGAAACTATGATAGCTGTGGAGGGCCTGGATTTTATAGCTATTACAGAATCTTGGGCAAAAGATGGGAATGAATCTTTCTTACCCATCTCAGGATACGATACTTTTTTGAGAAATAGATCTGATAGGAAAGGGGGTGGAGTGTTGATATACGTCAAATCCTGTTTGAAGGCTAGAGAGTGTAATGTGCAGAGAAGTGATATTGAAACCATATGGGTTGAACTTGAGAGCAAAAGACGTCATAAGCTTATTGTTGGGGTTTGTTACAATCCACCGAATAGGGATCAAAACTACATTGCCAAAATGCATGATGAAATTTCCTACATGTGTAAGCGAAAGAGGGTTCTCATACTAAGGGATTTCAATTACCCAGGTATTGATTGGGAGAACCTTTCATCTGGAAATCAGTATGAAAGAGACTTTCTTAAGTTGGTGCTCAAAAATTTTTTGTATCAGCATGTATCAGAAGCCACTAGGGGTACTGCTATTTTGGATTTAGTTCTTACTAGTTCTGAGGATCTAGTTGAACATGTTTCGGTGGGGGAAGAGTTTTCTTCCAGTGATCATCGTATCGTCAGATTTCACTGTAACTTTTCCTCGGGTAAGGTTGATAACAAAAGACTGGTTCCTTGTTTTCGGAGAACTAACTTTGATGTTTTGAGAAGAAGGTTAGCGGAAGTTTTCAAAGACCGGTTGGAATCAGTAGGGGTGGTAAGTCAATGGGAAGAATTTAGTATGAAGCTGTCCTCTGCTTTGCACGACGTCATACCCTTTGTTCGAAAAAAGCGTGTTTGTACATCACACCCTCTATGGTTCACGGATAGCGTGCGGAACCTTTATCTTGAAAAGAAAACAGCATTCAGAGAGTATAAAAGTGGACGTGGTGACCTATCATTGTTTACTGATAAAAGAAGACTGTTGAAGAAAGCGATAAGGGATAGTAAAAAGGAAGTTGAATCTAGGTTGGCAGATAACATTGGCTCTGACCCAAAATCATTTTTTCGATACGTCAATAATGGATGTAAGGGGACAGTTGGCCCACTCGCGATAGGAGGCTCTAAGGTAGAGAGCAATGTAGGCATGTGTAGTGCTTTCAATGACTTTTTCGCATCGGTTTTTAATGGAGATAATGATATTCGATATACGGGTGTTGCATGGGGTAATAAAACCCTCAACGATATTCAAGTAGAAGACGTGGAGGTCCTAAATCTTCTAAGAAATGTATGTGCAAGCAAAGCACCAGGACCAGATGATATCTATCCCAGGGTTCTCAGGGAAGGTGCTAATGAATTGTTGGGGCCAGTCGCACAGATATACAGGAGTAGTGTTGCTGAGAGTATCGTCCCGAGAGATTGGAAACTGGCTAACGTTGTTCCGATATTTAAGAAGGGTAGTAAAGAAGTGGTGTCTAATTATCGTCCAGTGAGTTTGACGAGCTCCCTCTCGAAAATTTTGGAAATTATCATCAAAAGGCAGTTTGTGAATTGGATAGACAAGAATAATGTATTGTCGGATAACAAGCATGGGTTCAGGAAGGGGAAGTCACGTGTAACTAACCTCCTTTGCTTCTATGATTACGTGACTAAGGCTTTGGGTAAGAGCAAAAATGTCGACGTTGTTTACCTTGATTTCCAGAAGGCATTTGATCGGGTCCAACATGGCAAACTCTTGAAGTGTTTACACGAGATTGGAATAGGGGGCAACTTGCTGAATTGGATAGAATCATGGTTAAGAGATAGGTCGCAACGAGTTATGGTGAACGGGGAATTCTCTGGTTGGACAGACGTCACAAGTGGAGTTCCTCAGGGAAGTGTCCTTGGCCCCATACTTTTTTCACTTTTTATCGACAAACTCGATCAGGGTATCAATGGAATTACTAGCAAATTCGCAGATGATGTGAAGCTAATGGGGGTAATCGGGAATGAAAGCGATAGGGAGTTGCTCCAGACCAACTTAAACAAGATTGCAGCATGGGCAAATGAATGGAGCATGACGTTTAGCGTAGATAAGTGCATGGTCGCTCATTTTGGTTCGAACAACCCACGGTTCTCTAACGAGTTGAATGGTGTCACTATCCCGGATGCAACTAGAGTCACAGATTTGGGAATTCTCATTGACGAGCGACTTAGGTTTTCTGAACATTGTTCAGCGGTTGTCAAAAAAGCGAATAGAATGCTTGGTCTCATTTTCAAAAAGGTCTCTTCGCGTTCTCCTAAAGTCATTCTTCCGCTTTTTCGAGGCTTAGTTCGTCCTGGACTGGAGTATGCTGTAAGGTTTTGGAGACCATACCTACAGAGGGACATAGACTTGATTGAAGGGGTGCAGAGAAGAGCTATGCGTGTCCTTATTGGCACACAGGGGCTTGAGTTATGAAGAGAGACTTCATTTTTTGAATATGTTTACATTGGATGAACGCAGGTGTCGAGGAGATATGATCGAAGTGCTCAAAATTTTCAATGGGATGGATAGGATGGACCATGAACTTTTAGTACACCGCCAATCAACTGCTTTTACAAGGGGACACCAGTATCGATTGGTGAGGGGCAATGCAAGGTACTGGTGTCGCAGGGAATTTTTCTCTAATAGGGTTGTTAATAAATGGAATAGCTTACCCCCGGAGGTAGTAAATTGTAACACAATTGACATGTTTAAAAAGAAATACGATAAACATGTTGGGGTAAATCGAGAAGCTATCCATTCTTAGAATAAGACAACCGTAAGTATTCTTTATGGGCATTGTATAATATTTTATCATGTGTATATATTGTTTGTAATTTGTGTTAATTGCATTTTTAATGGGGTTGCTGTATTTTTGAAACATATGACAACCATATTTTTATGGGCATCTTTTTATCAGCCACCTCGTTGGGCATTTTGCCTGTTGTGGCGTTGTATTTGTATTTGTATACCTCTGACTTGGATGGCTTCTTGATTGACACTAAATCACAGGGCAAATTAAAATGTGTGCTAATTAATGCCAGGAGCTTGGGTAATAAGAAAGATTTTTTAGAAACTATGATAGCTGTGGAGGGCCTGGATTTTATAGCTATTACAGAATCTTGGGCAAAAGATGGGAATGAATCTTTCTGACCCATCTCAGGATACGATTTTTTTTTGAGAAATAGATCTGATAGAAAAGGCGGTGGAGTGCTGATATAAGTGAAATCATGTTTGAAGGCTAGAGAGTGTAATGTGCAGAGAAGTGATATTGAAACTATATGGGTTGAGCTTGAAAACAAAAGACATCATAAACTTATTGTTGGGGTTTGTTGCAACCCACCGAATAGGGGTCCAAACTACATCGCCAAACTTCATGATGAAATTTCATACATGTGTAAGCGTAAGAGGGTTGTAATACTTGGGGATTTCAATTACCCGGGTATAGATTGGGAGAATCTTTCAGCTGGAGATCAATATGAAAGGGACTTTCTTAAGTTGGTGGTCGATAATTTTTTGTATCAGCATGTATCAGAAGCCACTAGGGGTACCACTATTTTGGATTTGGTTCTTACTAGTTCTGAGAATCTTGTTGGGGGACGAGTTTTCTTCCAGTGATCATCGTGTCATCAGTTTTCACTGTAACTTTTCTTTGGGTAAGGTTGATACAAAAGACTGGTTCCATGTTCTCAGATAACTAACTCATGTTTTGAGAGGAATGTTAGCAAAAATTTTCAGAGACCAGTTGGAATCAGTCGGGGTGGTAAGTTAATGGGAAGAATTTGGTAAGAAGCTGTCCTCTGTTTTGCACGTCATACCCTTTGTTCGAAAAAAGCGTGTTTGTACATCGCACCCTCTATGGTTCACAGATAGCGTGCGTAACCTTTATTTTGAAAAAAAAATAGCATTCAGTGAGCGTAAAAGTGGACGAGGTGACATATAATTGTTTAATGATAAAAGAAGAGTGCTGAAGAAAGCGATAAGGGTAGTAAAAAGGAAGTTGAATCTAGGTGTTGGCAAATAACATTGGCTCTCACCCAAAATCATTTTTTAGATATGTCAATAATGGATGTAAGGAGACAGTTGGCCCCCTGTCGATAAGAGTTTCTAGGTTAGAGAGCAATGTAGGCATGTGTAATGCTTTCAATGACTTTTTCATGTCGGTTTTTAAAGGAGATAATGATATTCAATATACGGGTGGTAATGGGGTAATAAAACCCTCAACGATATTCAAGTGGAAGACGTGGAGGCCCTAAATCTTCTAAAAAATATTTGTGCAAACAAAGCACCAGAAGATATTTATCCCAGGGTCCTCAGGGAATGTGCTAATGAATTGTTGGGGCCAGTCGAACAGATATACAGGAGCAGTGTTTCTGAGGGTATCGTCCCAAGGGATTAGAAACTCGCTAATATTGTTCCAATATTTAAGAAGGGTAGTACAGAAGCTGTGTCTAATTATCGTCCAGTGAGTTTGACAAGCTCCCTCTTGAAAATTTTGGAAATCATTACCAAAAGGCAGTTTGTGAAGTGGATAGACGAGAATAATGTATTGTCGGATAATCAGCATGGGTTCAGGAAGGGGAAAGTCATGTGTGACTAACCTCCTTTGCTTCTATGATCACGTGACAAAGGCTTTGGGTGAGGGCAAAAATGTACATGTTGTTTATCTTGATATCCAGAAGGCATTCGATCGGGTCTAACATGGCAAACTCTTGAAGCCTTTACATGAGATTAGGATTGGGTGCAACTTGCTGAATTGGATAGAATCCTGGTTAAGAGATAGGTCGCAACGAGTTATGGTGAACGGGGAATTCTCTGGTTGGACAGGCGTCACAAGTGGAGTTCCTCAAGGAAGTGTCCTTGGCCTCATACTTATTTCACTTTTTATTGATAAACTCTATTAGGGTATCTATGGGATTGTTAGCAAATTCTCTGATGACGTGAAGTTAAAGGGGATAGTTGGGAATCAAAGCGATAGGGTGTTGTTCCAAAAAAAAAAACCCCACTTAAACAGGATTGCAACATGGGCAAATGAATGGAGTATGACGTTTAGCATTGACAAGTGCATGGTCGCTCATTTTGGTTTGAACAACCCAGTTCTCTTACGAGTTGAATGGTGCCACTATCCCGGATGAAACTAGGGTCACCGATTTGAGAATTCTCATTGACGAGTGGCTTAGGTTTTCTGAACATTGTTCAGCGGTGGTCAAAAAAAGCGAATAGAATGCTTGGTCTCATTTTCAAAAAGGTCTCTTCGTGTTCTCCTGAAGTCATTCTGCCGCTTTTCTGAGGCTTAGTTCGTCCTGGAACGGCATAAGGTTTTGGAGACCAATACCTACAGAGGGACATAGACTTGGTTGAAGGGGTGCAGAGAAGAGCTACCCATGTCCTTATTAGCACACTGGGCTTGAGTTCAGGGTTGGCAAGGTTTTGGACAGTACGGTAAAAACCACGGTATTTACTGTGGTTTTTACCGTACTGTCCAAAACTGCCCAAAACCTCCTATTTATAACTATAAGTGAAAAACTTTGCAATTTGATAAAGAGGTAACTTCTATAATCGATTAAACTTTATATTATTAATTATATTATTAATTACATTAAATATAATAAAATTTTTAAATTCAAAACAGTATATGCAAAGGGTTGGAGAGAGAAACGAAGAGTGTAAATTATTTTTCATTTTATAAATTTTTTGTCACTTTCTGAATGTTTTTTTTTATTTGAAAACAATGCAGGGTGTTTCAAAAAGTTAGCCAAATATTAAAGAGGTAGTAGAATACACATTTCAGTGCAAGAATTTTAATCAAGAGACATGATTTTTTGCTGTGACGTCAGAAATTAAACTGGCTAGAGGTGTGCAACAAGCAACCATTTGCAGGGCTCCCACTCGTCCTACTTTTCAGTAAAATGTCCTACTTGCTCGGTTTCGTCCTACTTTTTACCATAAATCCTATCAACAAAATTTATGTAATTGATTTTAATTGAGCAGGGAATCCTTGATATATTGCCAAATATTACAAATGTTGGAGATTACAATTAATGATTCTGCCAAAGCAGAAATTGTATCGTTTTAAAGATTATTTGGGGATGGGGTGTATGTGGAAAATTTGATTTATTAGTTTTTCATTTGCTTAGTTTGAGGGTTCAATAAGTATAGTAGTCATTAAAAACTTATGTTTGTTGAAAAAAAAAATTTTGTATTTATTACTCTTCATGGTCTTGGACAGTAACTAGCATTCATCATTCAAAATTATGGTGCAAATAGGTGAAACAACAGTTTGCATTACAAAGCAGTTGGATACATAGGCCTATTTTAAGTTTGGTGATTCTGATGATACCCAATAGCATTCAGTTGTCTTCTGTATTTTTAAGGCATGAAGAGGCATAAACAATATTTACCAGGGTTGGCAAGATTTTGGACAGTACGGTAAAATATAAAATCGTACTGTCCAAAACCCTCCTGTCCAAAACTGTCCTAATCTGTCCAAAACTCTAAAACCTCATATTTATAACTAAGTGAAAAACTCTGCAATTTGATGAAGAGGTAACTTCTATAATCAAATAATAAACTTTATATTATATAAATTATATTATAATATTAAAATTACATTAAATATAAAATTTTGAAATTCAAAACAGTATGTGCAAAGGGTTATATGACTGATATCAGGTTATCAAGCAATTGAAACTGAACTGTCTTGAGGTTAGATATTAGATTTATGAAAACATAAAAGATAGAAGAATGGGATAAAAAGTTGTTGCATGGAAATCAGAAAAAAACAATACATATGACTACAGAATGAAGTTAAACTTACGTAATAATCGAGCACTAATAATCAAGCGCAGCTGCACCTTTTAACATTCGATAACACATAACTAATTTAGCTGCCCTATCTGTGCCAAAATGATTTCTAAGATAACAAAATTTTAAAATATTCTTTCAATTGATGCATAACTTGGGGGACACGAAAATAAAAAAACAATGTGTTAAAGACAGTCTTTGGCCTTCTTCCAGTGTTTTTCGTATTGCTGTCCCCCATGTGATAGAATTGTAAAGATAGCTTGAATTTGTTCGGTGAAATATTAGCTCCTATCCTCATAAGAAGAGCAGCAATTTAAATTTAACAAAAACTTTGGGTCTTGAAGTCTTTTATCATCATATAGGCATAATCAGTGTTTGTGAAACCGTGTTCTGTTAGTCATGAGTAGGTACTACATAGTGGCCTCATTTTCTTCAGATATATTTTCCTTTATTTCTAATTATTTTTAAAAATGGAGAATGTAAAATAAAAAGATCAATTTAAAATTTAAAAAAAAAAGTTTGAAAAGTCAAAACAGAACAATTTGCATCAAATAAACACTACACCATTGATATATATTCACATCATTATATTGCTATCTAATAAAAAATATTATTTACGTTGAGTTTCACAATAATGCAATGATTATTTAACTGTGACTATGCGTATTTGGTACCTTCAATATAATATATTTTTTAAAGAAAAGTGTTTGGAGAGATTCGGCAGGGTTTTGGACAATCACTGTCCTAAATACAGTACCTGCTTTATAATCATACATGACAAATAAGATGTGAAGTAGAAATAACATTTATGACAAACTAAAAAAATGAAAACAGTGTTTATTTAAACAGTTATATACGTGATATTAATTTACTATCAGATTTCCAACTTAAAACCATCAATTTGGTGAAAGTTTACTTTAAAAAAAAAAGCAAATGACACCTTTTTGAAATATTTTTGATTTAGTTTTATTTTCTGCCAGTATTTGTTTTTAATATGTTAGTATCATGAAAAAAAAACCAAAAAATCCAAAAGGTTTCCACATAACATTTTGGAACTTGGAGGTTTTAGACAGTTTCAGACATTTTCCGAAAGTTTTGGACAGTTTATCCTGCGTGTCCTGTCCAAAACCCCAACTTTGTTGAGTTATGTAGAGAGACTTTATTTTTTTGAATATATTTACATTGGATGAACACAGGTATCGGGGAGATATGATGGAAGAGTTAAAAATTTTCAGCGGGATGGATAGGATGGGCCATGAATTATTAGTACACTGTCAATCGACTGCTTTTACAAGGGGACACCAGCAATGTGAGGTTCTGGTGTCACAGGGAATTTTTCTCTAATAGGGTTGTTAATAAATGGAATAGCTTACCCCTAGAAGTAGTAAATTCTAATACAATTTGCACGTTTAAAAAGAAATATGATAAACATGTTGGGGTAAATCGAGAAGTTATCCATACTTAGAATAAGACAACCATAAGTATTCTTATGAGCATTGTATAATATTTCATCCTGTATATATATTGTTTGTAATTTTTAATTGGGTTGCTGTATTTTTGAAATATATGACATCCATTTTTATTATGGGCATTTTTTTCTCAGCCACTTTGTAGCGCATTTTGCCTGTTGTGGCATTGTATTTGTATTTGAGGGAATTAAGAGTTACAATTTTATTAGCATGGGCTAATATTCTTCCTCAAAGGTTCCAGCAACTTGTAGAATCCCTGCCTAGAAGAATATTTGCTGTCATCAAAGCCAGAAGAGGTCCCACACGATATTAGTGATGAGTAGCAGAGTGTTTCTAATTTTTTGGCCACTGGGTGTATTATATTTGCTATATATAAAAGCAAAAATATATATAAGTATTTGAATCAGTTGACAACACTTGTTTATAAGATAGTTCAATGGAACTTTGGTTTATGAGTGATTCACAAGACGAGCAAAAATTATGACAAATTCTGACTCAATAAACTAGTGGTAATTTGCATTAAGAGGAAAAATTCAGTGCTTCATAAACTTAGTTTCACGTGATCACAATTAAAATAATCACATACTGTGGGATTGTGAGCAGTCTTCTCCCCAGTAATCTCCAGTCAGCATGTCAAACAGATCAAATCTTACTCTAAGAGAGAAAAATCATTCCCTTACATTCTGAACTGCCTCAAGATCATCAATGAAGCCCGGAATGTATGTCACCAAGAGAACCTTCAATTTTGCTTCAAGAAAATTGGGTTGATTGTATAATTGAATGTGATTTTGAGGGTTTATCTTATGAATAGGGATACGTAAATTTCACAAAAAAAAAATTTTTGAAATCAGAAATTTCACATTTATTCGCAAAAAACAGTTTAAATCAAAAATTTTGCATTTGTTCGCTAAAAGTGAAAAAGTGAAAAGTTTTTTTTTCTTAAGTATAATCACTGTTGTTTTTTTATTATGGCACATTTTTAATTTAAATCAATAGCTGCCCTCGAAGTTTTAAGTGCATACCAACATTTTTTTTCTTCTCATTTTGCAGTCTACTACTACTATTACTTAACCGTACATGCAACTTGTAAACATTCCTCTGGGACACTTCTACGAATTGGTACATGCAGGAACATGGTGTGTGTTTATGCGTGGTCCTAACACATTTACGTTATCAAAGTTATGCATGTTTCGGGATACGCTGTTAGCATTTGAAATTTGCATGACATAACCTAAAGGCTAGACCTAAAGGCATAACCACTAGAAGTTGCTGTTCGTTAGCATGATCGTTTTGCTCCTCCCGTGTCAGGTCTTTAAAAAAATATTTTTTGAAAAGGCTTCCAGTAATAAATTTAGGTACAAAGATGATGCAGGTGTTGTTATGGCTTCAGATGCCCAAAATATTCATATGATGATAGACTTCATTCGTAGCATTAGTTCAATTTAGTTATCTGCTACTGTCTTTAGCATCATATTTTGTGCCCTTCTTCACTTCACTATTTTCATTTGCCAAAATATTTTTCTGTCTATTCTCAAAAATGACCATACTTTGGCACTCAAAAGATTTCAAGACTATTAGCTTACATACAAGGCTTAAGCGAATGGGTAATTTGGTCATTCCAAATTGCTGACAGTTCCGTAATTTTCTTATGCTAGCGTGAATCTGATTTTACACAACTAAAACACACAAGCCAACCGAACACATTACTATATGAGCTAGAACAGCATTTTCAAAACTGTAGGAAGATTTCATGAACCAGGCATATTTACAAAACAACCAACATAACATTTTGCAAAACAATCACATGCAAAAAAAAAGAGATCTAGTTTTTGCAGGAGAATATTGGCTTTTAAGCACATGAGGATGCAAGGCCTAAGTACTGAGCAAAATTATGACCAATTTTCACTTTTAAGACTGGAAATTACCTATATTTCACGGAAAAGTATTAAAAAATCAAATTTTCGCATTTATTCATAAAAATTCACAAATTTGGCATTCCTCACATTTATTTCATGAATTTCGCATCTATTTCATAAATATGAAATTTACGTATCCCTACTTATGAACAATAGCCACCAGTTGTCACAGATTGTGTCCTTTGGGAAGACCATGGGACTGGAAGTGAATGAGGATTCATTCAAGAGCTATCACATGTCTCGAATCACAGCACAGATTATCAGCACAGAAAAATAGACGCATCTCCATTGCATGCAACATAAACAACAGTACTAAACACACACACAATAGTCTTCTACTCTCTCTCCTCATTTAGAGTACGTTAATTCGTAAACATTATTGTATTGTTTATTTAATGGTGTTATTGTATCATTTATTATATTTATTATTTCTATGTGAATGAATAATTGTACACCAAAGAGCCAAAAAAACTGGTAAACCTGCCTAATATCGTGTAGGACCCCCTAAGCACGCAGAAGTGCCGCAACACGATGTGGCATGGACTGGACTAATGTCTGAAGTAGTGCTGGAGGTAATTAACACCATGAATCCTGCAGGGCTGTCCATAAATCCGTAGGAGTAAGAGGGGGTGGAGATCTCTTCTGAACAGCACGTCGCAAGGCATCCCAGATATGTTCAATAATGTTCATGTCTGGGGATTTTGGTGGCCAGCGGAAGTGTCTAAAGTCAGAAGAGTGTTCCTGGAGCCACTTTGTAGCAATTCTGGACGTGTGGGGTGTCACATTGTCCTGCTGAAATTGTCCAAGTCCGTTGGAATGCACAATGGGCATGAATGGGTGCAGGTGATCAGACAGGATGCCAGAGTCGTATCTAGACGTATCAGGGGTCCCATATCATGCCCCATACCATCACAGAGCCTCCACCAGCTTGAACCGTCCCCTGTTGACATGTAGGGTCCATGGATTCATGAGGTTGTCTCCATACCCGTACACGTCCATCAGCTCGAAGCAATCGGAACAGAGACTCGTCAGACCAGGCAGCGTGTTTCCAGTCCTCAACAGTCCAATGTCTGTGTTGTCGGGCCCAGGCGAGGCGTAAAGCTTTGTGTCATGCAATCATCAAGGGTACACAAGTGGGCCTTCGGCTCCGAAAGCCCATATCGATGATGTTTCGTTGAATGGTTCGCACGCTGACACTTGTTGATAGCCCAGCATTGAAATCTGCAGCAATTTGCGGAAGGGTTGCACGTCTATCACGTTTAATGATTCTTGTCAGTCATTGTTGGTCCCGTTCTTGCATGATCTTTTTCCGGCCGCAGCGATGTAGTAGATTTAATTTTTTACCGGATTGCAGATATTCACGGTACACTTGTGAAATGGTCGTACGTGAAAATCCAAATTTCATCGCTACCTCCGAGATACTATATCCCATCTCTCGTGCGCCGACTATAACACCACGTTCAAACTCACTTAAATCTCGATAACCTGCCGTTGTAGCAGCAGTAACCGATCTAACAACTACGCCAGACACTTGTTGTGTTATATAGGCGTTGCCGACCGCAGCGCCGTACTCTGATTGGTTTCATATCTCTTTATTTGCATACGCATGCCTGTACCAGTTTTTTTGGCTTTTCAGTTTATAATGAATTTTCTGAGTTCATTATTTCCAAAGGAAAAATTTGTTTTAATATACAAGTGATTCAAACTACAAGCGCGTTCATGGGATGATTATGCTTGTAAACCAAAGTTACACTGTATATTGCTTTGAGAATGGTGAATTTTCATTATATTCCTACAAAATTTTGCAGATATATTTCACAGCTATTTACTATATACTAGCAAGCCCTTATTTACTGATCAAACATGAGCTCCATTGAATTTAGAATTTGTGTCCTTTAAGTACCATAGCATAACATAGTTTTCAGCAAAACATTTCATTATTTTTCTTCAGTATTTTCCCCTTGTTTGTTTTGGAGAAAAATTACAACAATGAAAAAAACTAATTTTAAAACAGTCACCAATTTCATCTTTTATGCTAAACCCTACCTTTACGAATCTAGAAGGTAAATACAAATTCTATGGCAAAAACAGGCAAATTGCCCAAAGATTGCTGAAAAAAAGTTAAAAAAATAATCATAAAATACAAATACAGTAAAACTTTGGATAATTAGTAACTTAGTTTACCAGTGTTTTGTAAGATGAGCGTGACTGAATGCCAGGACTCTGTCACAGACTTATCCCACAGCTAAAATTTCTCCCATCGCAGCTTCATGGAGCAAAGAGTCTGGAACAAAGTGTAAGCATGTAGCAGTCTGAGTGCACATCTATTTTGCCACACACCAACTCTGGTCATATATCGCCATACAGCAATTTTCAGCCAGTGGAGTTGGGTTGGAAATGAAGGTGCCATCTATCAGTGGTTGTCTCAGGCTTGGCAGGTAAAGAACCAGAAAACCAAAATCAGCTGACCCCCACTGTGGAGCCAGTGGGATTTGAACCCGGATCCTTGTAATGGGAGTTCATCACTATGACCACTCTACCACCACAGTGACTCGAGAAAAGAGCGAAAAATTGAAAAACTTTTGACTTGATGAACTAATGATATCTTGTAATACGAATGATACATATACCAAAGCCTCCTAAGGTGGTAGAAAAAAGTTTAAGGACAACCGAAAAATCATCATAACTTGAAAACTTGTGACTGTAAATATATGAAATTTTAGAGTGATAATTACAGGTGGAACTAAACATTTTCCAATAAAAATAATTTTTATGTGTGTGAGTGCTCACTGCTCCAGATTTTTTTAAAATTATAATAAAGGTCAAAACTACCAAACTAGATCAGGCGGACTACCTGTACATGGGAGAAGATGCACCATCACCTGGTGCTCCTGTATGTCCATGAGATTACATGTAACCAGATTTGCAGTACATATATCCTTATTACTTGAGTTACCTTCTTGGAACAGAATATCAATATTATGGTTTGAGAAAGTATTAGTCTGCAGCAACATAGTGAAAAAATGAAGACAGTGAAACAAAAACAGAACAGTAACATCCTCATCCCCCTCCCATGTTATTATGTTTGTGAATTGTTTAAGTTATGATGCTGTCTGCTCAATATTTATAGAACTTAATAGAAACGAATTGAACTGTGATTTATTAGAAACTGACAAAATTCAAGGGACGTGTGTATGTGTGTGCTGATGATATAAATTTGAGTTTACTTACTTTAAAGGAAGCTTTTCTGTTTCATCAAGAATTGTCAAGCCAGCATGTACCATACACTTTGAAGTTAGATCATATGCAAGTTCTATAATGACAAAGAACAAAACAATCTATGAAATTTGAAATTTTATTTTAAACTCACACACATACAACACAACACACACAAATGCATGCAAAAACAAAATACACATAAAATACAAAATATAAGTATATATTGGATGGATTAAATAGATTTAATGGGATGATTTCATACCATCAAGATCACGGAACACTGATCCACCACAAGGATTGGAAGCATTTGGATTCATACTTCACCAAAGCATCCATTGTGCCCACTATCTTCAAACTATGTTTAGTAAAAGACCTGAGCTTGATACAAGTGTCTTTCAAAAGTTACAATGGTGCTTCTTGAATAGTGAATAAGGCGTCACCCCAAATGGTGCTCCCGTGTCCACCTCCATTACCATAGGTAAACCCTGAATCACAACTTGCACTGTACAAGGTAGTGGAGAATCAGACAAGAAGTCCAACATCAATGCATCGATCACACATCCGTTTTTTTTACTGACTGGCATACTCTGGCTAAGTGTCTGTCTTCCCACATGAATAGCACATACTCTTAGTAAACTTTCAAGTTGAAGTCTTGTGTCCACTCACAACACATGCATAACAGGAAATACCTTGTGTGGCTTGCTGCGGGTGATGATCTCTGGAACTATTCCGTGGCTGCTTCACTTGCCTTTGATTCACAAACAGCACTTCCACTGGAGACACATTGTCACCATGCAGGTTAGAGGCATTTTTTAGGTCGCCCGCAGACTTCATCTGTAACTGCATTCGCGACAAAATATTGAAACAATCTTTCAGCGTACTCTGAAAAGGGTTCTTTAACGTGGTCGAATTCTCCTATTATACTAAAAGACGCCATCTGGAATACTGAAGGACCGGAACATCCCATTTCCCATCTAAAGGAGATATCAAAGCATAACTCAAACTAGCCCCATTTTCTTTAATATTCACAGGTAAATAGGTTCTTCTCTAGGCATCCGGAATGTATGAAGAAACGGCTTCAGGAAACTAAGCCTACCTCACTAGAACTTGCTTTTATGTTATTCCTGCCCCGCCGAGATGACAAAAAATTTATTGTAAATATTACCATAGACCACCAGTGGAAAAGTCCTAGTCTATATATAGTCATTGTTTATATACAAGATGTCAAATGTTGTCTTCTTACCTTTTATAACCATGCAAGGTTGGTTAAAATTTGTGATATTTTCATTATCCAGACTAAAAAATGTGTGATCTTGATCACATTGCCATTTTGTTTATTGTTGTTGTTGCCACTTTACAGTGCCAAAGTTTCTACAAAATCTAATGTTATTGTTCTGTTATGCAATTTTGTTTTACTATTTTTTCCATTGACCATGTTTTGAGACATTTTCCGAGATGGTCGGTCCCTGGAGTTGAGCCATCCTGCACTTCCTTTTTTCAGGTATAAATGCCTGGAGTCCTGATGATTAAAACACACTCATTTCAACAATCATTACTACTTCACTTGTGGTAAAGTGATCGGATCTTGGTGAGTCGTCCGTCTATCCTGATAGACCTCACTTGCTCCTGTCAAAGTCAGTGAGGTCACAGCTTGTGTTTGTGTATTGCCATTAAGCTTCAACCACCTCATCTTACTGTGATATTTCATCGGACTAGCATGGGGACTGGTATGAATTTTGAGGTCTTTTAATGTTAATCATAACCTAGATAACTCATGCTAAAATTGTTAATAAATTTACCTTGGTTAAGAAATTCAAAATCTCTTTCTCGAATCATTTGTCTCTCTCTCTCTCTGTGTGTGTGCCTCTTGCACCAAAATTCTATGGATCAGAACATGGGTGATATGCAGGGCCGTTGCAGTATCCCATCCTCATCACCACTGAAATGTTTCTCTCTACACATTTATACAGGTCAGACTGAAGGAACATTCTGATTCAAACAATAGCGTAATAAGCTTTATTCCACAAACATTAACGCAAAAGCCATAGAGAAATGTGGCAGACTACAATGGTGGCTAGAATTGAATCAACTAGAAAACCGAACAGCGAGTGCATTTCCAAGCTCACCCTTTACGTTGTTGCCAATAAGCTGTGACCAAATGATGCATCTATAACTACCACCAATTATGTAATAGCCCAAGGAACTACATAATCCGTACAGGGCATATCAAAATTTATATATATTGGGATTTTGACAAAAGACCAATCATAATCTATGATCAGACTTATTGGTTTTTCACAGCCGCATTTGAATTTCTTTCTTTGAAACCAAGCATAACTCCGGTCTATCACCATGGGCAATTTACTACCAATTGAGTTGTGCCGGAAGTATGAGTGCATGCCAAACAATCTGAGTGCGTATACAGTGTTGTATGTGAAATTTTAAAGCTGCCATATATATTTCAAATTGTGAATGAAGTGATTGAATATTTGTGCTGTTATAGGCCCATTGCTCTCTGTGGCAAGAATTTTTAATGGGGAGATAGACTTGGATTCGCACCTTGAAGTTGCGAAACACAGAAAATCAACGTCAACAACCGCCTTTGACTAGAATGCAATTGTTTTTTAGAAAAGTTGGTTAAGCAAGCTATGGGCTTGAGTAAAAATGTTATGCCCATCTGTATTATCGAAGAACCATTTTTTCAATCAGTTTTCATACAACTCCTGATTGTTAAAGCAGTCATGAATATAAATATTTTTTAGCTTTAATTTTTTTTTTTTTAAATTTCATAGACATATTAACAGCTCAAGTCAAACTAAGTCATTAACAGCTTAATAAACAAAATCTTTCACTTAAAATGTGGTGTGGATTATTAAGATAAGTTTTATCATTTACAACAGACTCCCAGTTGTTTGCACAATTGACTGACGTGAAAACCCTGGACAACGAAATATGCAGATAATCTGCAAATAGGTTTTAAAAGGCAGTAAACAATAAAAATTTGACTGCAATAAGAAGTATTTATTCTTTAACTGTTATATTGAAATAGAGTATATCATTAACTTTGTTAGTACGTAAATGAATTTGGCATATTTTGAGCTGTCTTAAACAGCGTTTATCAACTGCTAAGCAGTGACATCAATTTTTCTGAACTAAGGTGTCTGTAATAATTAGTTAGCCTTTTTTAATTAGTTAACATTTCTTACACAGGTGAATTTCAGCTGTAATGATACAAGTGTTTTATCGTTTCTTCTAGGTGCAACACTGGCATTATATTGCAACCCTGTCGAATTCTTATTTCCTTTTCCTTTCTGAGCATCAGATGAGCATGATGATATAAACCCAGAAGAGTAGTATTCTAGCTCCGGGGTTTCCAAATTGTGCTCTGCCAAATATATCTTGGTCCTCCACAAAGAGATTGGAAAATAAATAAATCATTTTCCCAAGTACTGTATTTCACAAATTAAAATTTATACCAGATTAAAGCTAGAAGCTATATCTTCTTTTTGAATCATCAAAAGCAAATGTTGTTTTTAATATGAAAAATTTACCGGAGCAAACATTAGAGGTTCTATTTTTGACCTAAACTGCACTATTTTACCAATGGGTGAAAAATTTACAGAGTTATTTCTTTCCAGGTTTAGCCCATACGTGAAGACGGTTTTGCATCATGACATGTTCAAATAATGAGGAACTTGTACGATTTCAATCTGGCATGTTGGATTATAGTTTCATGCAGGTTCCTCCACATTTTTAACCATGTAACAACTTAGTATAGCTGGAAATAGGACCAGTCATTCCATGCTATTTGCCGATAGGCTGTTCACTGTGTTTTCTAGCCTATAGCTCCTGTTCCGCAGAGGAATATGGATGAGGTGTAAGTGCAGTTTAGTAGCCTATAGTTCCAAGAAATTCCCTTAATACGTGCATTACTCTGGCTCAGGAAAACGTTCAGTGCAATGACTTGCTTTCAGCAAATATACCCTTATGAGTTTGGGGCTACAGAATACAATACGGTAAAGTGTGCATTGCACGGTCCATACTACCCCACTGCATTCTTCATTCAACTGGGTGGTAATCTGATTTAGATATCTGATCTCAATAACAATGTACGATCCAGCTGAGCAGTCTCAGATACCAATCACCCAAGGATAATTATGCTGCTCTCTGTGGGGTTTTCCCTACTCTCTCATTACTCTCACCATACACTTCCCACTGTCATACGCGAAAGCCCCAGTTATAGATATTAATTAGTACTTGAAATGTGCGGGCATCGTGCTGGACTCTCATCGTGAGGATCCAAGTTCAAACTCTGCTTTTAACACAATGGTAGTCCGCTTAAGTTGGCTTTCTGTTGTTCTCTAACTTCAGGAAAATTGGTGCAAGAAGAAAATGTCAGTTAAGGGGATGGACAATTAGACTAAATAAAAGAAAGTGATAGAATAAAATTACTTTTTTTCCTAAAAACTGGATTTTTTATTGACATCGGGATATGTGGTCATGATATAAACTGAAACAAAATGTTAGTTGCACACAGGTCAAGCGTGACTTCCGATGTCCCTGTGAACATTGGTGCTCAGCAATTAACTTTTCGCCTAAAAAGTGTTCAGTGACTTAAAAGTTTGGTAACCACTGCTCTAGCTTTATCTATTATATATATGCAGTAAAACCTCAATAAGTCGTCATCTCATGTTATCGAAAAATTATGATGGCTTAAGTGGAGTGACGACTCAAGCAGAGTGCCGTCAGCTTCAATGTGTAATCTTAAGAAAATCATATAAATTTAAAGTAATATGACATTTATTAAAGTATGAATCAAAATAACAATATTAATAAAATTTATAGATTGCAAAAGAAAAAATAATAGCAATTTTTTAGCTTTTTTGATCCCTTATTACTTAACTTATGTAACTTAAAATGTACTGGTACACTTTGGTATATACTAGTAATTTTTAATTTAGACTAACAGAGCAAATGTTAGAATAGGTAGCTTTTCTTCATAACAGAACTCTCTATTGCACATTAATTTTACGTATACATCAAATTTAATTTTAGTGTTTTAATTTTTCATCAGTAGTTCATGATACAACTACAAGGTAATCTTGAGCAAGGATCTCAAACACTTTTGACTTGAGGTGGGGGCCCTGGGCAGGGAAAAGTAAACAGAAGACCTCAACTTCGGAAAGAATGTCTGATTTTTTCAACAAAGATATTTTGTTTAAATTTGAAGCCCTTAAATTAGTAGGGCCCCATGCAAAAATGAGATGTAGCTCAAACAGTCCCCAACGTTTCAAAAACCTTAGTTGGCAAATGAACTTCCCAGCGTAACTTTCGTTACTTAAACTGTTCCATTTGGGTATATAGGATTTTATGGTGACTTCTGAGCATATGGCAATGCTGTTAACAAGCTCTTTTTTAATGGGAGCCATAAAAATAGTGGTTATTTGTTTTTTACTTTCTCAAACTTTTCATAGTGACGAGTTAACCGAAATTAGCAACAAGTAAATGAGGGTTTACTAACATTGTTGTCTATGAAAGCTGGAAGGGGCTGAAGAAAAATGACGACTTAACAAGGTTTTACTGTATATTTTTTCAACAACTTGAATAAGATGAGTAGAATGAAAAAGATCTAATCCAAACATTTCGTTCCATTGTTTTAAAAATGTGAAAAAATATTCTATACTCTCTCAGACACTTTCTGCAGCTGAAGTTTTAAATTCCAGTTAGACAAGGCTGGACTGAGAAAGCAGTTCTTTGCTTGCAATGTGTAAATTAATGGGAAGATAGTTACTAATCATATAAAGTCTATAATTAATATGGCAGTTACCTGTTTATTGATTATTTGTAATCTTAGTGTATTGAGAAAACTTATGGAGCACGGAGTTGTTTGACTCATAGAAATTCAATTAACCAGATCGCACAAAGGTAGATAAACTCCAGTCTAAAGTTTCAACTGCCCATTATAAAGCTATTACAGTTTGGGAATGTCTTGATCAAAATATTGCCCTTTAGTGCTCTATTGCTCGAGTTCTGAACATGAATTAAAAACAGAGATAAGGAAATAGGCTCAATATACAGGGATCCTTAGTTATGTTACACATTGTAGACAGGGCCATAGCGGCAGACTTTTTCTTGGGGCTTCCTTGCAAGGGTGCATTATGCAAAATAAGTGTAAATATTTTTTTGGAGTCCCCATACAGCTCAGGGATCTTAAGCAGCTCCCTAGTTGCCCCTGCTTAGTTACGGGCCTAATTTTAGGGTGATTTGTGCTTGCATAGTTGTGTTCAATCACTCCCCTAAAAGTTTGTAACATGAGAACTTTGAAACACCCTGTATAGGCAGGTGCAGTAAGTAAGGGGCCATTCATGTATTATGTAAGCAAGAATTTTGACCATTTTTGACCCCTACTCCCCCCTAGTCAGCAAACCTCTGACCCCCACTTGTCAAAAACATTTAGTAAGCTAAGTGGAAGCTGCCTAGAATGATACTGGTCTCTATCTAGGAGGCTTCGGCTGACCTCCAGAGGAGTATTCAGAGAAAGACAGAGGAAGTCTTGTACCCAACTCCCCAAGAGACAAAGTTAGAATGTTTTTGTAAAAGAAAATTGAAATTTTTTGGAGAAAAATTACTTTATATGCTGTTATAATGAATTTCTATAAATTTAACCTTTTATCTACTGACAGTAATCTGAAGTACGGGTAGATAATAACTTATGTAACTGTTTCTTTGAAAAACAATTTATTTTATTTATTTTTGTCTTTAATTAGAACTAAAATGATCTACCAAATAATTTACATAATTATTTATTGCTATTTTTTATAATGTGGTACATAAAGAGTTAAAATGTTTTTTCAAAAGCTAGAAACTCAACTCTTCTCTGAAATATTCACTCTATGCTCCCCAACCTTCAATCCTAGGAGAGTAGACCTGAGGAGTCTGCCTCACTGCACTGCTGAGGCAAACATCTCTGTGCATGGATGAGCATTCGAACAAGATAATAATTACACACATGCTAAAATTTTTCTCACATTAAAACCAATTCTGTACACCATGCCTTTAGCTTAGGTTTATTAATTCTGAGCATTGCTCAGTGAAATGAACCAATTCTCCCATAACTACTAAAACTGAAACAAGCAGCTGATGATTTGTAGACTTATCCTTGATTTTTATAAGGTAGTACCTGTATTTTCTTAAAAATGAATGAAGATATACTGTATGTCTCCCCACACTTGAGTGATTCAATTGTCTTCCATTCTGATTTGAATAAAATAGAAAAAGTTCCATGTCCCATTTTCATACCCGATTGCTTACGTAATCATCATTTAAACCCCTTTCTCCTGCCTTGTCAGCAAAATTAAACAAAAAGCGAAACCCTTGCTCTTCTCTATTTTGGTGCTTACATAATACTTAACCCTCTGAGGATCACAGAAGATTCACAAAATGGTTTGAAAAAAACATTTCACCTTGTTTTCAAAAGTGGCCAGCTAGAAAATTCTTTCCCCCCTTCTGCTCCGCAGGACATCTAGCAAGGGGTGGTAGGGATTTGACTGAAGGGACATTTGTGTAACACCCACTTAATGCCTCTATTCTTTAGGCTGAACAATAGTGCATCTCTGGATTTTTGTCGAACCTGCTCAATCGTACTGACAGAGTAGAGTTATTCACTTGTGAAGGGTTTAACTATTCAGAAATCTAGACGAGAGAAATATAATACTGAAAAATTTGTATTTTAGATGTTCTGCATATGGGATAATTTATAATTTAGTTGTTAAAAAATAAAGGAGGAAAAGTGTGCATAGATCTTGGACGCATAATTTATGCTTAATTTTTTTTCTAGATATCATCAATGTATTTTAGGGGTTCTTATCGCATCGGCTTCAGAAATGGGTCGTACAAATCCATCTAAATTATAAATATACCTTATAGGTTATAGGAACTTGCTATCCCACTAGTTTCGAAAATGCTGAAAATTGGACATTTTGTTTGTATAGGTGTTTACAAACTGTTTTATAGGCATTTGTATTGGTATTTAATAGGCACTTTCAGATTTAAAATAGACTCATGGCTTCCAAAGTTGATCATTCTGTTGGATTTGTGTTACGGCTAAAAACAGTCAAGAAACTCACATTTATGTCACTCTATGTCATTTCCGTTTTTGAGACTTGAATTTTTTAGATCAGAGTTTCTCAACCTTTCTAAACCCAAGGACCACTGAAATGTCTGATACAATTTTACGGACCACATGTGTCCTGTATTACAGGACATTCCTGTAATTTTGGTTCCGATTATTTTTCTATACATTTGTTTCGTTTTTTTTCAATGAGGCTTTATTTAAATTTGTAAATTTACTGAAGTAGTGAATGCACAGATGTCATTCATGTTGCAAGGGGTACTGTAGTTATTAAAATATGAAATTTAAGTTTCTATACAGACACACTTTGATCAAAAATCCAAATAGAAAATTGCTGCCCTGACTCTCCTTATGACGCCAAAAAATTTCATGTTTCTAAGTGGAATATTCACTGAGATATTCGAATTAGAAAAATGGGGAAATGTTGGGGAAAAATAGCATTGGATGCAGGTAAACCATTTTATACCACTTGGAAAAGTTGATTTTTTTTTTCTGAGCTGCAGTAGTGAGACAGGGCAACAACTTTTTAATTTGATTTTTGAGCACAGGGTGTTCGTATAAAAAGTTAATGTTTTATATTTTAATAACTAACAACCCTTTGAAACATGAATGACGTATCTGAGTAATACACAATATGGATACTTTTTCTAATTAGGAGTATGCTTCTAGTAACAACAATCGCCAGTAAAATGCTGTGCGTACCATTACCTGTACACCCCATATATATTTTATGGTAAATGTGAAAAATTTGGTTATGCATAATTCCAGACAACTTTGACAAATTTGTTAAATTTTGTAAATTTATCACATTTACTGGTGATAAATAGGCAAATACCACTGTTCAAAACAAAGAGTCAGACTTTCTGACTCTTTGTCTTGAACAGTGAGTAACTCCAGCTATAAAGATTATTTTGTCTTTCCACTATTTCTCTCTGCTACTGAAGAAGGAACTTCATACAGTTCCAAAATGCATCTAGCTGTTGTTCTCTTCTAATTTTTGGTATATTTATGTTGTTTTTCCTAGTATATTGTCTCACCCAAAAAGGAATTCATTTATATCACTCGATGATGTTGATTATGCTTGGAAATGTTGATAAATGTGAAGAGATAGTTAACATTACAAGATTGATAATAATTTATGTTTTTTACCATTATAACACTTATTTTCATTTAATTTAATTCCACCCATCACATATGGGAAAAACTGATAAGTGGTTGAATTTGGGGATATTCCTGCATGATTTGTTCCATATTTATGTTACTTATCATCTACATTTGGGAATTATACGTAATCACTGGTAAAAGTGATAAATGTAGGAAAATTAATCTACTTTACTGACATGATTGGTGGTTATGCATAATAACCGGCAATTATAGGTAATCACCTATTTTTCATACTTACTGCAATATATAAACATGAGTTCATACCATTCGCACAAAATGAATTTTGATAGCTTTTCAATGAAGTATTTTCTCTAACATACAGATGTGGGGTAAACGAAGTACTTGAAAATTATAATGAATTTAAGAAAGATACCTGAAGTAACAATTATTAAATTTGTGAATTGAACCAACAGTAGAAAAATATAAGAATGAGAAAAAGTCCCCATAAAAAAATACAGTACATAAATTCAGTAAAACGTTCCACATTGAAAGGCATTGAGAACTAGAGGCACATTTACAATATTAATGATATTCTCGCATATTTCTCGAGGATTTCTTGCATTAAGTTTGCACTAGTTCTATATTATATCACTTATGTCTTCTTCTTCGGACTCAGAAATGGATGATTCGTTTTCTGAGCTTGATAAAAGCTCTTCGCTGTCACTCGTTTTTTTTTACTTTGTTTTAATATTGTCGCAAAGCTGATTGATAATAGGCAACTGAATAACCATTTTTGAGATAGTTTCTTATCGGGAAAGAAACAATTTTAGCTAACGATAAAAGAAAGAAAAAAAAGAATTCCAACTTTTACTGTGGAAGAGGATTAGAGGGGAAAGGATTCTCTTTCACTTGCTTGTTGTGACGTTACGTTTCTTTCAAACTTGCTAGTACAATGAATAGGAATGTATTTTGTACGGGTAACACGGAGTATTCATCTGTATTTGAAGAATGCAAAGCTAATAAAGCTGAATAAATCCATGAAAATTATGATGCACCCCCTCCCCATGAACTTCCATATCTCTGCTCATGACTATGTGCAAGATTACGAGAAAAATAAATCTGAGATTAAAGGGTCCACCGATGGACCCTCTGTCGCCGATGTTCAAATGATGAATTATTAAGAAGACACCAACGAATAAGGCTAATACATGAAAATAAAAAGTCATAATGCATTTCAACACCAATGGGTTCCGCCTTCAGAGGAAACTTTAACCACTAGAGTCACGCTGACCGAGTTTCCCACTTGGGTTGAAGAATACCAAATCTGAACACTCGGTTGCTCAGTGGAAGAAGTACGTCTGTTCACCTCAATCGTCGTGGTGAGAATGAAGCTGTGAGCCTGCATGAGATACTCATGCAGCGTCCTGATTGGACACTTGCAGAATAGCGCTATCAGATTGGTCTATTCGAATTTGCTACATGAAACTTGTCACTCTTACAAAAGAGGTTCATTTGGGGATGATTAAGATTTCTGGCATTCTGCAAATTTCCCATTTCCAACCAAACATCTTTTGGCATCAAGACCTGCTCCTCCACATCCAGGGAAAAACTGTATAAGACCCACTTCATCTGAACTTCCCTGGTTGATGGTTTGGACAAGATGGATCCCTGTTATGGCCACCTCTATCACTAGAGAGAGAGAGAGATTCAAACCCCCCCCCCCCCCCGATTTCTTTTTGTAGAGATATGTCAGACAAAATTTATGGCACATGTGTAACCAACATCAAGGAACTTAAGACAGGAATCACAGAAGTGATTGAGATTCTTCTGCCATCGATGTCAACAGATATGTGTGTGTGTTGAAATTCAGTATCATCTGGATGTAGCCTGAGCTAAAATGGGTACTCATATTGAAATGTGTTAGTTTTATGGAGCAAATTGTAAATAATTGTAAATAATAATTAAATTGTAAATAAGCAAATTGTAATAAACATAACTTTGCGAATCTGCTTGTGTCACATTTTATGTATTATGTCTAGTTTTTACAGTGACAGTTTTTTTTACCTCATGTTTGATACAGCACCATCTGTGAGTGAATACTTTTTTTTTAATTAGTCAAAAAATTGACCCTATAAGTATTTTAGTGTAAACTGCACCTTTTTATGTCAATTTGCTGATTCTTATTAATTTTTAAAATTGTGTCAAGAACTTTTTCTTTTAATAAACAAATACAAAGTAACACAAAGACGTACATAGACGCAAACATACATTACATACACTATATGACCCAAAGAGACTTGAAAGTCCTTCCAGCAGGTCTAATGTAGGTCCATGCAGGTCTAATATTCAGTTATTTTGGTTAGCAACAGCCCTGCTATTCTATTTTATATTGATTGGTTATTATTTAATAAAGTATATACAGTAAAACCTCTTTTAACGGCCACCTTTGAACAACAGTAATCTTCAAACAATGGAAACATTCTGTTGAAACCGGACGTGTCCCATAGACTTCAACATTACAGGTAACCTTCGAATAACGAATACTTTGACCATGGAGTCAGAAGAAAAAATATGCATATCACTATAAGAAAAATAATTTTCAAGCTGATTTTCAAGGGAGTTTTTATCCCCCTAACTCTGTGGGGGGAATTATATACACTGTGTTTCAAAAAGAATCATCCAATTTGAAATGCTTATATTACGGAAAATATTGAACATAGAACCTTTCATCTAGAGATCAATATGAAAGAGACTTTCTTAAGTTGGTGCTCAAAAAGTTTTTGTATCAGCATGTATCAGAAGCCACTAGGAGTACTGCTATTTTGGATGTAGTTCTTACTAGTTCTGAGGATCTTGTTGAACATGTTTTGGTAGGGGAAGAGTTGTCTTCCAGTGATCATCGTATAGTCAGATTTCACTGTAACTTTTCCTCGGGTAAGGTTGATAACAGAAGACTGGTTCCTTGTTTTCGGAGAACTAACTTTGATGTTTTGAGAGGAAGGTTAGCGGAAGTTTTCAAAGACCGATTGGAATCAGTAGGGGTGGTAAGTCAATGGGAAGAATTCAGTGCGAAGCTGTCCCCTGTTTTGCACGAGGTCATACCCTTTGTTTAAAAAAAGCGTGTTTGTACATCGCACTCTATGTGGTTCACAGATAGCGTGCGTAACCTTTATCTTGAAAAGAAAAGAGCATTCAGAGAGTATAAAAGTGGACGTGGTGACCTATCACATTGTTTACTGATAAAAGAAGATGGTTGAAGAAAGCGATAAGGGATAGTAAAAAGGAAGTTGAATCTAGGTTGGCAGATAACATTCGCTCTCAGCCAAAATCCTTGTGAAGTCCAAGGAAGTGTCCTTGGCCCCATACTTTTTCACTTTTTGTCGATAAACTCGGTCAGGGTATCGATGGGATTGCTAGTAAATTTGCAGATGACGTGAAGCTAATGTCGGTAATCGGGAATCAAAGCGATAGGGAGTTGCTACAGAGAGAGACAAACTTAAACAGGATTGCAGCATGGGCAAATGAATGTGGGGCATGATGTTTATTGTTGACAAGTGCATTGTCGCTCATTTTGGTTTGAACAACCCAGTTGAATGATGGTTTAATCATTCAACCAGGAGTTGAATGGTGCCACTATCCAGGACTAGGGTCCCCGATTTGATAATTCTCATTGACGAGTGGCTTAGGTTTTTTGAACATTGTTCAGCAGTGGTCAAAAAAGCGAATAGAATGCTTGTGGTTTCATTTCCAAAAAGGTCTCTTCACATTCTCCTAAAGTCATTCTTCTGCTTTTCTAAGGCTAAGTTCGTCCTGGACTGGAGTATGCTGTAAGGTTTTGGAGACCATACCTACGGAAGGAGATAGACTTGGTTGAAGGGGTGCAGAGAAGAGCTATGCGTGTCCTTATTGGCACACAGGGCTTGAGTTATGAAGAGAGACTTCATTTTTTAAATATATTTATATTGGATGGATGCAGATGTCTGGGAGATATGATCAAAGTGTTCAAAATTTTCAACTGGATGGATAGGACGGGCCATGAATTATTAGTACACTGCCAATCGACTGCTTTTACAAGGGGACACCAGTATCGATTCGTAAGGGACAATGAGAGATTGTGGTGTCACAGGGAATTTTTCTCTAATAGGGTTGTTAATAAATAGAATAGCTTACCCCCAGAGGTAGTAAATTGTAACACAATTGACACGTTTAAAAAGAAATACAATAAGCATGTTAGGGTAAATCGAGAAGCTATCCATTCTTAGAATAAGACAACCATAATATTCTTTATGAGCATTGTATAATATTTTATCATGTATATATATTGTTTGTAATTTTTGATTGTGTTTTTAATTGGGTTGCTGTGTCTTTGAAATATATGACATCCATATTTGTTATGGGCATCTTTTTCTCAGCCACCTCGTTGGGCATTTTGCCTGTTGTGGCGTTGTATTTGTATTTGTGTAAACACTTAAGATTCATTTTTGTATTACATGGCTAATCAAAGTATTTTACAAACCAAATTAAAGGTGCTCAATATGTCCATATGGTAGTCAAGTTTGTATCTGAAACTTTTGCAAGCATGTTTAAATCCACTGCGAGTGGATTTCTGTGGACTACACATTCAAAACTCTGTCTGATGTGCTCCACATTTTTGTCTAACATGCGGGGGAACGGCCAGGGGATTTCCTTTTACACAGACAACCTGCATCTCGGAATTGTTTATACCATCACCTAATACTCTGAGCAGTAAGAAGTTCAACACCAGGGTATTGTCAACGAAAAGCACAATGAACAGTTGTTACGGGCTCAGACTTCACGAAGCTTAGAACACAAAACGATTTCTGTTGTGCAGTTGCCATCTTGACAAACACTGAAGTGGTGGCCAAAGGAACAGCGTTAGCACTACCTGTCAGCAACTGCGTGAAACTCGAGATTTTCCTCTTTCTACCTGTACATTAAATACAAATACAACGCCACAACAGGCAAATTGCCCAACGAGGTGGCTGACTTAAGAACATCATGGATCCCCGAGCCATTTTTTGGAGGCCCTACCTTCTACTACACCACACATGCACCCCGCCCACACCCCCCCCCCGCGGAACCCCCCAACGAATCGGTACATGCGGGAATGTGCGTGTACGTGTAGTGAAACCTGACGTGAAGTTTTGTTGTTTCTCTGTAATGCTTGTTATGTGTAGTGCTGCCATCTGCCACTAGTTTTTATAACTATGAGTGAAGTGTTATGATTGAATGATTTATTGTTGTAGGACTGTTGCTCTCTGTGGCGAGACTTTTTAACGGGGAGATCGGCTCACATTTGCACCTTGAAGTTGGGAACCACAGAAAACCAACTTCAGCCGACCACCACTGTGGGGTTCGAACCCGGATCCTCGCATCACGAGTCTGTCACTGTAACCACTCGAACACCACAGCGGCCACCGCAGTCCACCAAAACGGATTAAAAGCTGAATACAGATGTGCCAACTTTTGAAATCCAGAAATCTAGAGATTCTCCCCCCCCTCCCTAACACTCATACACTCGATCAAAAAAAATTCATAAAAATTTTTTTTTTTAATCAATCAAGAAACAGTTACATCATTTTCCCCCCCCCCCCCCAAGGCAGGTTCTGCATTGCCCCTGAGCAGAATATAATTCCACGCAGAATAGAGAAATCACATCTACATACTGTTCATAAAATATAAGTGTTTCCTTTCGTGGATGCTATCAGTGATTGATAATCTTGGGTATATGAACTCTTAAAAGCTTTATATTTAACTTGAAGTTTTATATTTTCTTTCAGAAGATGTTTAATCGGAAGAGACAATTTAAAAAAATTCAAATTACAAAGCTATCGACGGAAAACGTGTTTACCGCATGGCTGTTAATGGAATACAATAACAATTATACAGGAATTTCGGCAACCAAGGTCATGCCCCTGATAAATGATTGCTGATAAACGCTATGGAAACGAAGTCGCGTCTTTACCAGTTGCTTAAATGCGGTCACAGAGACTTTTTTAAGACTGCTCAATGGAAATGACATCGACTGTCCTCTATGGGTGTTTTCCCTAACGACGACGGTAATCATTGACGCCATGACGACGTGAAAGCTCACATAGAATCTAATTTTCTGCCAAAATCCGGAGAAATTTTAACAAATCCGGAGAGCGGGAGGAAGGATGAAAAATCCGGAGTCTCCAGCCTAAATCTGGAGAGTCGGCAGGTCTGTGAATAGTTATGTTTTTTTTTTTGAAACACCCTGTACTTTCTTTGCCTAAGTAGAAATGTTAGATGTGTACATTGAAGGCAATGGAGAGGGAAAAAGAGCCACTGAAGTGATCTATAATTGTGCTGCAGGACATTTAAGTGATCTGGAACAGCACCCCGGATTACTAATATGATCTGAGAATGTGGCGTTAGTTTATTCATACAAAATTAGATTTCAGATCGCAGGCCACATCAGATGACTCCGAGGGTCACATCTGGTGCACACATCATAAGCACAGGAGAGTTTAAAGGGTGAAATTTGCACCCCCTTCTGGTTCAGCACCAGGGGCACTAGACTCACCTGATCCACTTTTGTTGTGGCCATGTCGTTGAGAGATTATAATATTACAGAGTCAATATAATCATACTTTCAAATATAATAAATTATATAATTATCGTAATCAATTACAGAAAGAATTATCATTTTTCATGTTACATAGATAAATAAAATAGCTATTCCCAATAACGGCCACCTCCCAATAGCAGCCACATTTTCACGGTCCCGTTAGTGGCTGTTATTGGGAGATTTTACTGTATATATATTTGTACTACCATGCAAAGAAAATATAGATACAAATAAACATTACACATATAAATGTTTTAAATACAAATGTATAATATTATGCTTTTTGACATCCAGACAATTTCATACAATCATATTTTCTCATATATTTTTCAACTGATAAACAGAAATTAATTGTATTTTCAATAATTTTAGAATGAATAGTAATATTTGTTGAATCGTAATATTTGTTGAATCGTAATATTTGTTGAATCGTAATATTTGTTATGCTATATGATTGATTATTGTTGTAATTTATAGATTCCAAAAATAATTTTTATCTATATAAAGCTGGTTATCCATCCTTACCTGGACCATGAATCACAAGTTTCATCTTCTTGTCTGGTGTTTCAGTATGTTGATCTGATGAATCAGAAAGCTTGTTGGTCCATCCTTCACCAAGAAGAGTTAATGTTGTAGATGTACTTTTAACCTAAAGACATGTTGAATTATGCAATAATGCTCTTATTGCATGAAAATTTTAGAAAAAGTGCTACACATTACAATTCATGATTTTTTAAAAAAATATGTTAGCTTTGGAAGAATGCAGGTGTCCGGGGGGGGGGGGGGGAAGGATATGATCCAAGTGTTTAAATTTTTGAACTGAATGGATAGGATGGACAATGATACACTGACAATATTAACTGCTTCAACAAGGAGACAACTCCAGATTATGGCATCACAAGTAATTCTTCTCTAACAGGGTTGTGAATAAATGGAATTGCTTACTTCTCCCGGGGGAATTGAATCACAGCTTAAATATAGGGGATCCTGGTTTGATTAGTTGGTTTAGTTCTTGCCAATAAGTTTTATTCACAGTGTCACCGTGAGTGGGGGAGGGGAGTTGAAAGTTTTCAGAAGTCTGGGATGAATCTGGTTGATTCTTGCTGCTTTACACAATAAATTGGCAATAGAGGGAGCCAGCGATAAATCTCAGTCTGGAGTTCTACTAAATATCTGTCCATTAGGACCCCTGGCTTCCCTTCTGCCCAGGATGTGGTGGTCCTAGATTTTATTCATTGATAAAATGAGTATATATATATATATATATATATATTTTTTTTTTCTTTATGGACCTAACAGAGGGAAATATGGCAGGGCTCCAGATTAGGGCCCCCATGGGAAGTTGACAAAAAATGCTTTAACATTGAAAAATTTGCAATATAGTAGTATTTATATCCTGGATTTTGTATTTGTTATTTGTATTTATTCTAGCTGATGTTTTTGGCATGAAGAGATCAGTGTAATCTTACAACTGAGTGTTGTTTGTGACATTGAGAGAGATCATGAAAGTATGAACATTTTAGTTATAAAATTGTGTTCTTGTTTTGCTGTTTCTTCTCAACATAGCAAGTTTAGTGAACTGTATTTAGTAATTACAACCTATGCATAGCCCAAGTACCTGATAAGCCATACCAAGTGCTCAAACATAAGCACTGTGAATAGAGGTACTGATTTTTTTCTTCACAAATGATAGAACATTATGTACCTAGGGACAAAAAAGATGTACTTTGGAAACATTACAAAGCTTGAAACTGTGCTAGTGTAAATTGGAGCAGAATGAAGTTTGAAATTGCCCTAGTGTACCTTAAAATGTACACTTTTTCTAATTTTTAACTCTTTTTCTTTTGCTTTTTTCCTTTTTTAATATAGTTTAGTTCTACCCTCCTCTCTTGTGAGAACTTCAGGAATCCCTATTTATTTTCTTCCATCCACATTTGGTTATCTCCTGGTCAAATTTGTTGAAAAAAGATACAATTCAAATGTGGGCTGGGCCAAACAAAAAATTTTACCAAGCAAATTTGAAATAGATTTTGTATAGCAAATGCTATCATCTAGCATCAAAAAAACTGACAGAACTAAAGATGAAAAAAATTCTGTTTCCTTTCAATAGGTATGATGTAGAAAAATTATACATATTTAATTCATATAAATACATTTTTACCTCCATTATTGCTACTTTTGTGCGTATATACTGGGTGTCTTGTACGTGCTAGCGCAGCCTTCATCGCATCAACTGTCTGTCGTCAGCTCTTCGCATTTAATGCTGTTCATTCCCAAATTTCCTCTATTTTTCGAATATCTCTGTGAATATTGCAATTACAAACACGGAATTTTTTTTTGGCATCAGGAGAGACAGGTCAACAACTTTCTGACTGGAAGTTGGAGCACAGGGGAACTGTATGAAATTGTAGATTTTTTTTTTTTTCTTACACACTGTATTTTCACTCTCAAAACTGGTACAGTGGTACAGGGTAATTTTTAATGCCTGTTGAGCATTTTTTAAATTGGAATCACACCTCTATGATGGACAGTTGATGAGATAAAGGCTGTGCTAGGATACCCTGTGTATTAATGATAATATATGTGTCATTATTTCTATACTTTCCATTTGAATATATGATTTATAATGAAGATACTCATATTTTTTCCAGTAATATTTTTATATTTTTTTATTTGTAATTTTATCTTGTTTTCAAGAAAAGTAATGTTATATATATTATCCTTCTCTAAAAATCTATATTTCATGATTACACTAAAAAAAAAAATTAAATGTCAGGTTTCATACAGTATAGAGATACTAAAAATAAATTTTAGAAATTTTACAGGAAAACTGACTAAAGAAAAATGTTTGAAAAGAATGTTCCAAGGAATAACAGTCTCTCCCTACATGTTCTGCAAAGGGAGAAAATTTGAGAAACACTGGTTCAGTCAGTAAAAGACTTGTGTTTAGGGAAAATTAGTTCAATTTTTAAATAAGAAATTGAATCACCATTTTCATCTAGAAGATATAAAGACACCAAAAATATCTTTTCGATATAAATTCAAAATGGCAAATCAGATTCTTGCTTTCTGTTCCATTTATTGGCATTTCTGAATTCTTTGAGTCTTAATATTTAGCTCTCCACTTTCCTTGAATTTTGAGGTGTGCTTTACAATGGAAGAAATTTTCAAAGAGGGAAGATAGCAAAAACTGCTTATTGTAACACTTCAACACTTCATTTTACTGATTCATTCCTGAATGAAGGGTATGCCGCTTTTTTCCCCATGCATGACCTTAGTTATTTATTGTAAAAGAATAATAATAGTGTTCTCAAAATATTTTTGTGATTTTCGGTTTTTAGAGAAGTTTTTCATACTAAGCTAAAGCAAAAGGTACACATGGTTATAGCAACTATCAAAACTGAAGGAAACATCAGCTCTTGTGTATTGAAAATTTAATCAAAGCATGTAAGTTTGGGTGAATGATCACTCAAAGGCACAATCAGTAGCTAATTTAATTAACCACAAAGTCTGGGCACTTTGCAAACTGGCCAATGTCCAAAGTGCCCACATTTAAACAGTGGTTGTGACATATAGGCCTACACAGGGTTCATAAATATCATATTTTCGAAAATATCCGATATTTTGATAGAATAGTCCACATATTTTTGATTATGAATGTTTTCAAGCTTGATGTAAAGTAATAATTAGAACATATCTCTTAAGCTAAAAACATTCATCTGATATTTTTACATAATATAATGTTCTTAACAAAACTTTCTGCATTCAACATCGAAATTGTGATCTAACATTTTTGATAAAATAGTCAAGAAATTGTAGATTAAAATGTTTTCACAAATGGTGTAAACTATAAAATTTGGAACATTTCCAACGTAACATCAAGATTTACATTTGATAATTATTAATAAGATATTTTATAGATCCTGTTTCACATTTAACTGGAGAAGCAGGTAAAATATGATATTTCTGAAAATATCTATACTTTTTCTTGACTGAAAATATCAGTTGATTCTCGACTGAAACAGCCAACTATTTTCAATTAAAAATATCAACACATTCCATTTGCAACTGAAAACATGAGACTCAAATATCAAACCATTCTCTACTCAAAATATCACTTTTAAGCTGAAAATATCAGACACTTCTCTACTGAAAATATCAAACCCTTCTCTACTGAAAATATCAGACACTTCTCTACTGAAAATATCATCCTTCTCAGCTGAAAATATCAAACCCTTCTCTACTGAAAATATCATCCTTCTCAGCTGAAAATATCAAACCCTTCTCTACTGAAAATATCAGACCATTCTCAATTGAAAATATCAGACCATTCTCAATTGAAAATATCACCCTTCTCAGCTGAAAATATCAGGCCATTTCTCAATTGAAAATATCACCCTTCTCAGCTGAAAATATCTGCCTATTATCGACTGAAAATATCTGCCTATTATCGACTGAAAATATCTGCCTATTATCGACTGAAAATATCTGCCTATTATCGACTGAAAATATCTGCCTATTATTGACTGAAAATATCTTTCTTCTCAACTGAAAAAATATCAGACCTTTCTCTACTTTCTTTCAAACCAAGCACAACCCAGGTTTATTGTCATGGGCAATTTACTCGTTTGATCATTTTTGTTGCACCAGTCATTTTTTGCATATAAGGGGTAGTTAGACAAGGACCTACAATTTATTGTTGATTCCAAACGGCAGCCTCTTTTATAATCACAGAGAGGTTGGAGCGCTAATCCGTACCCAGTGTCATGTCACCATTTCTGTTGTACCCCTGTATCAGGAAAGTTTATGACAAGAATGAACTGGGTATCAAACTCGTGACACCTCTAACCATCCTTTGGTACTTTAGGCGAGTATCTTATCGACATGGACTACTGTGCCAGACAACTTCCCACCTAGTGAGTGTTGCCGGAAATATAAGTGCATGTACCTAACTGCCTGAGTGCGTATCTAATGCTGTGTCTGACATCTATATTTCAGAAGTGAAGTGAATGAAGTGTAATGACTGAATATTTGTAGAGACCTTTTCCTCTACTGAAAATATCAGGCCCTTCTCTACTGAAAATATCAGGCCCTTCTCTACTGAAAACATTACCCTTCTCAACTGAAAATATCAGCTCATTCTTGACTATTGCGTATTCTCAACTGAATATTTTTACTTTTGAATTATTTATTTACAAATGATATTTATGATTGAAATATTCATTTACCCATGAAAATATCAAATCATTTGTGATTGAAAATATCATATTTTGAAAATAAACATCAGATATATATATCACAATATATATCACTGAACCCTGAGTGAACATAATCAAGATACAAGTGAAAAAACACAAATATAGTTGGCACAGATCTCAATATTACGCATAGATATAAATCAATATAACAAGTACAGTTTATAACGATAATCTTGGTATTACAAGTGATCGTAAAAGAGCTTATGTAAAAAATATGAAATTATTTATTTATAGCAAATTGCAAAATTAAGAATCTTTGATGCAACAAAAACAAAATTCTCAGAAATGAAAGGTTTTTTCTTTTTCTCTCTGTGGAACCCTCACCCCTAATAGAGGTTGGAGGCACACCAGGGTGCTGCGACGCACAGTTTGAGAACCCGTTCTAGAGAATCGAGTACCATAAGGCAAAAACTGATTTAACAATCTGAATACTGTAAATTCAGTAATATCAGAATAGAATAATCTTACAGACTATTACAATGCAGATAAAGCAGGAATGCTTCATAATTTGTTGAACTTTCCTATGACAAGAAGTATCTTATATTTTAATATCAATGCCAATAATTATGACAATGTTTCTCGCAGTTATGATCTCTCATTACAACAGACGTACTGTACTTGTGGTTTTTTTATGTGTATATAACATAGCAATTACATACCTGTGTCCTTTTTGGTCCACCTTTTGAAAACATACCAAGTGAAAAAAAGGATGGATACTGAAAATAAAAATAAAAAATTGATATGCATAGCATAATACAGCATATACAAGGTGAATCCAACCTATTCTGCCAAACGAAATGGGGTGATAACCTATTTCAAACTGTTTTTAGTTAAGGTGGATAATTGATTACGGAAAAAATATGTGTCGACTAAAAAACCTGGATTTGTGAAATTTCTAAGAGACCTACATGCAAACCAGGGTTGAAGCTATGGTCACATTTTTTGCAAAATGCAAAAGTAGTAATAGCCACTTTTGCAAAAATGCATACAGGATGTACAAAACGAGTAGTCATCCGTCAATCATTAGCATTTTAGTATTTTGCTAAAGCGTTTTTTCCCTTTTTCACTAAAGGAAATTTTATCTTGCTTAAACCAGCCGATGTGGTATTACGAAATATTTGTAAACCAGACGTAAAAATGCATTTCTCTCCCAAAGCAAGTATTCATTCTATGTCTGTGCCAAACAAAACCAGTTTTACGATAATATGTTGCCAAATACAGTAGATACTGTCCATTGGATCATGGACAATATTATCACTTTTGCAAAGTATGGACCAGACATAACATAAGAATTTTTTTTTTATCGTTTATTTATTTATTCACATTTCAATGGGCAAGCATTGCCCAATTACTGAGATAGACAAATAGGAACAAAAACAAGATGGTTATCAGAAAACTGATTTTTTTTGGTTTGAACATTTTTTCTTTTCAAAGATTTTTTGAAGGGATTTTGAAGCTAAGAGGACTTATTTTTTCCCTATAAAAAAAACCCAGAGTCCTGATGTGATCACATCAAGCAGCTTGTATCGTATCATCCAGTAAATTTTTTCAATCACCCAGTAGTGGGAAGGGATGAAGTCCATTTTGGAGCAATTTTTGGAACAGCAAAATATAGAACACAGAAATTTAAAGAGAAACTTTTTGTCACACTTTTAGTCAATTATTTTCTTTATTCACCCGGATTCAGCACCTCATGCACAGCACAGCCCTAGAGCCACTCCTGTTGACAAGGAGTAAATGAATATGGTTACGGAACTTTAAAATCTTAAACGTTCTTTGGTAAATCATGCAGTGTCATGTGCTCAAGAAAGGGGATACCATTCATGTTCTAAATCTGAAGTGAGAAACTGATGATGGATAAATATGAACAGTTGATTTTTTTTTTTTTTTTAAATTTTATAGGCATAATTTCTGCTGCTGGCTTTTTGTTGATTGTAGAAAGTTGAATACCCAGAAAGAAATTGTTACAAAATGGGAGAAGATTTCAGAAGAACTAACATGGTGTTTGGCAATTTAACACTCGTTGAAACCTCATTTAGCAATATTGATGATTTAACACTCTTTATTTGGTATAGTTGGCAAATTAGCATGTGTAATTTGACAGACTAGCTCTTTTACTTGTGGAATGAAACATTCTGTCGAGATTTGATGCAATGATTATCGACCATAGCGATTCTGCTGTTTGGAGTGGCCACATTCGTTTTTAAAATTTTCAAAAAATATCCATGACCTTCTCTCTAATTTTGTGACTTCTTTTGACTCCCGGCATCTCAGGGTGAGAAAGGATGGATTGTAAGTTTGACATGTTTGAAGCACTGCTCAAAAAATATTCAAAAAATAAATGAAAATTAAATAATTTTATATTGAAAATTTTCCTGTTTTCAAACAAAAAAAATCTTTGCAGTGCCTGCAGAACATGAAAAGCACACATATTTAGCCAGCGAGTTTTTTCCAATAGTACTGTATTTTCAGTAGTCAAACTACTTTTCAAGGTCATGAGATAGTACAATTATGGGAGATGGTGGGAAAGGAAGAGTCATGTGGAACTACAGAAAGGTGGAAAGAATCGTTTCTCAGCATGCAAGACTGAAATTTTCAAGGCATTTTTTCCAGAATTCCTGAAATTTGACATGCTTAGCACATCATTGCTATTGATACATACAAGGCAGGTATAAAAGTATTTCAAGGAGCTCTAAAGACAAAAAAATACAAGTGCTGTTTGGCACAGAAAATATAAAAATGCACCAGATTTAACTACTACCTTTTCCAACAAATTTCTTCCCCAAGAAAAGAAATACAGCACTATAGCAAAGGCAAAGAAAATACCAGGGATCAGATACAACAAAGATGGAAACTGGATGTATTCTCTTGCATATACCTAGAAAATTTAAAAAATGTATTTTAATGCATTAAATTTCTAAAAATCATAGAATTACTACACTACATTAGAAAAATAACAAAATAAACAACAGTGGTATAGTTTAATAAAACATGGTGTGAAATGTGCACTACCGGAAATTCAATGGAATTAAATTCAATGGAGTGTCATACTAAAAAGCAACATTACTTGTATTACTTTTTCAGAGTAGGACACTTTGTTTACTGTAAGGGGGAAAGGTATATTGATAAATATAACATGATTCATTAATTTAATTAGCAATAAGCTTATTAATACAATCTGGTTTTAATTTTTCTCAGTTAACAGTCTTAACAGAGCTTTTTCTAGTGATCAAGTTCATTCATCTGCTAAATCCAATTCATGAAACCTTGGAAAACTAAATAGGATACATAGAACTTAAAGATTCACTTTTGCAACTTACCTAAAAAATAGTTGTTCAAGATCCAGTTGATTTGCAGTTTTGTTATTGAATCCATATCAAACAAATAAAATAAGTGAGAGATATGTACAAATTATGAATTGAATGGAAAAATCCAAGTTTATCAGCAATGATGAAGCTCTTTATAGCAAGAACTTTTATAAGTCTGCAATTCGAATTCACTGAAAAGTTTTCTGATAACGTTTAAAATGTTCAGTTTTTCTATCAACACACTTTTAATGGGGACAAACCAGTTTTGGTGTCAGGAGAGGTTCTAGAAGTACCTTTCACTGCCTTTGTTTCCTCAAGACTATTGATGCAGATGCCCCATAGCATGGTGTCCTGGGACAACACTCCTCCCCGCAACTTGTTGCTGTGTGGGTGGAGGATAAAAAAAGGAAAAAGCCAGACCAACATATTACCCCCACCCTCAGCACATCAGAGAGACTACGGATCTTGTGGATTTTGAACAGTGATTGCAGCTGCATCTTGGTGAGCATGGGTGGGGAAAAAAAGCAAATGCCAATATATGTATTTATTCCCCCTCACACCCAGGAAGAGCCATCAGAGTATTTTCACGTAGACCATCATAGGGGCCAAATTGCTCTGGGAAAACCCCCTTTGCATAAAAAAGTTAAATGTTTCAAGTAGCTCCTTTTGCAATAAACTAAGACCCATCCAACTGGAAGACAACTTCAGGAACACCAGGGGCTTTTGTACTTTACACTCTTACACCCCCCACCTTTGAAACTATCCATTCTACATGGAAGGAAAAGCAGCTGTATAACAAGTATGTATGAATAAAGGTCAACCAGAAGTTTTTTTTCCTCTCCACTATCAACCCAAAACAGCTATCACGTGACACTATTCTTTCTTTTTTAGTTCTTAGGGTAAAAACAGATGTTTCAAAACTATTTACAGTGCTCACTCTCAAATCCAACTCTCATATAATTTTAAATCTACTCCCTATAATGTCATCTACCGAATCATACATAGAGAGTCCATATCATTGAGCAGACCAAATGAAAAGTATTGCATACCCTCATTTAAAAAAGAAATATTTTGCAAACATTTTACTACCTAGCTCCTAAATTATTTAATCCTTTACCATTGGTAATACAGAATTTATCTAGGTGTGCAGCATTTAACAGACAGCAGTCGCACTGATATAGCACACAAATATACAGGAGCAGTGTTGCTAAGGGTATCATCCCAAAGGATTGGAGATTTGCTATAATTTTGTTCCAATATTTAAAAAGGGTAGTAGAGAAGCTGCGTCCAATTATCATCCTGTGAGTTTGATAAGTTCCCTCTCGAAAATTTTGGAAATCATTACCAAAAGGCAGTTGGTGAAGTGGATAGACGAGAATAATGTATTGTCGGATAATCAGCATGGGTTCAGGAAGGGGAAAGTCATGTGTGACTAACCTCCTTTGCTTCTATGATCATGTGACAAAGGTTTTGGGTAAGGGCAAAAATGTACATGTTGTTTACCTTGATTTCCAGAAGGCATTCGATCGGGTTCAACATGGTAAACTCTTGAAGCCTTTACATGAGATTAGGATTGGGCGCAACTTGCTGAATTGGATAGAATCATGGTTAAGAGATAGGTCGCAACAAGTTATGGTGAACGGGGAATTCTCTGGTTGGACAGGCGTCACAAGTGGAGTTCCTCAAGGAAGTGTCCTTGGCCTCATACTTATTTCACTTTTTATTGATAAACTCTATTAGGGTATCTACGGGATTGTTAGCAAATTCTCTGATGACGTGAAGTTAAAGGGGATAGTCGGGAATCAAAGCGATAGGGTGTTGTTCCAAAAAAAAAACAACCCACTTAAACAGGATTGTTACATGGGCAAATGAATGGAGTATGACATTTAGCGTTGACAAGTGCATGGTTGCTCATTTTGGTTTGAACAACCCAGTTCTCTTACGAGTTGAATGGTGCCACTATCCCGGATGAAACTAGGGTCACCGATTTGAGAATTCTCATTGACGAGTGGCTTAGGTTTTCTGAACATTGTTCAGTGGTGGTCAAAAAATCGAATAGAATGCTTGGTTTCATTTTCAAAAAAAGGTCTCTTTACGTTCTCCTAAAGTCATTTTTCTGCATTTCTGAGGCTAAGTTCGTCCTGGACTGGAGTATGCTGTACGGTTTTGGAGACCATACCTACGGAGGGAGATAGACTTGGTTGAAGGGGTGCAGAGAAGAGCTACGTGTGTCCTTATTGGCACACAGGGGCTTGAGTTATGAAGAGAGACTTCATTTTTTAAATATATTTATATTGGATGGATGCAGATGTCTGGGAGATATGATCAAAGTGTTCAAAATTTTCAACTGGATGGATAGGACGGGCAATGAATTATTAGTACACTGCCAATCGACTGCTTTTACAAGGGGACACCAGTATCGATTCGTAAGGGACAAAGAGAGATTGTGGTGTCGCAGGGAATTTTTCTCTAATTGGGTTGTTAATAAATAGAATAGCTTACCCCCGGAAGTAGTAAATCCTAATACAATTTACACGTTTAAAAAGAAATACGATAAACGTGTTGGGGTAAATCGAGAAGCTATCCATAGTTAGAATTAGACAACCATAAGTATACTTTATGGGCATTGTATAATATTTTATGAATATATATTGTTTTTGAGAGATTGCATTTTTAACACGTTCACTGCGGGGCCTAATAGACAACTCTCTATCCATACTGCTAGCTTTTGTAGCTAAGATTAAAACTAGTTTTGTATATGACGCCACCATAACACTGAAACGAAAATTTAAGATGCTTTAAGTTAAGAAGCAAATATAGTGAGGGAAAACCCTTTTTCATTGAGCATTCATTTTCTCGATTAAAGTATGCTACAAATCTCAACAGAAAATGGAAAAATGGTTGATGTTTCATCTCTACTAAGTATAGACATAGATGTGGTATGTAGCATTACGAAGGTTTTTAACAGCTGACTGATGTGAAGGAATGTTTAGGAAAGAGAGAAAATTCAAATGCCCCTGCGGGAAATTGAACCCACGTCTTTTTACTTTCTGGGTGAATTCCCTAGACCACTAGACTACAGAGGCAACAAATATCTCGATCTTTCCTTGGAGCTCGTGTGCACTGAACAGGACCGTACATGGACGGTCGGACCTAACTCAGGCCAAAGCAGTTAAAAACCTTCATATGGATAGCGGAGAGTGACATCATTCTTGGATAAGTTGCCATCTGGTGGGATTATCAGCAATTGTGAGCTTTGGCCTGAGTTAGGTCCGACCATCCATGTACAGTCCCGTTCAGTGCACACGAGCTCCAAGGAAAGATCAAGATATTTGTTGCCTCTGTAGTCTAGTGCATACACCCGGGAAGTGAAAGAACGTGGGTTCGATTCCCCGCAGGGAAAGCCGAATTTTCTCTTTCCTAAATATACCTTCACATCAGTCAGCTGTTAAAAACTTTTGTATGGATAACGGAGAGTGACATCATCCTCGGATATGTAGCATTAGTTTCAAAGACTTTACAACTAGAAAAAGTTAGAGAAAACTTTTGAATAAAGTGAGTGTTTATAAATATATTCAGAGATCATATTTTATGTTAAACAGTCATGGATTCAGAGTGATGTGTCATGAGGGGCAATTAATTGTGTAGGATATTCCCGTATTTTACGGGGCAGGGCACGTTTTCCTATATTATCCAGATTTTGGGAGGGGTGATTACTGCACGCACCCCCCTTTCTGGATCTGTAACTGGTCTTAGATCAGTTACTTCTTGAATATAAAATTCACTGCCGACTCACACAACCTGGCAGTCGAGTGGTTAGGGAACTAGCTTCTCACAGTGCAGGTCTGGGTTCGAATTCCGGTTCGGGCATGGACGTTTACTAACACTAACAAATTCCCTGGACGGATCATGCTGATCCCTTGGGAATACGTGTGGATCACGTTATAATTATAAAAAAAAAAAAAAAATTCCATTTATTGTTTTTTTCATTGATAGATTCAACATTGTGTGAAATATACTTATGGTGGGGACACCCAGGGCTGTCATTTCATATTTTTCAGGAGGGGGGGGGGGGGCAAAGAACATGTACTCAATGTATGTATATATACAGGGTGATTATAAAAAAACTATCCCGACATATGGGCCCCTAACTATCATACCATTCACAGAAACTGAATGAAATTTTGGCATAAGGTATTTTGAGGTATGCACTCAAGAATGATATGGAAAACAACAGTATCACTCTAACAGTTACGGTTACAGTGAGAAAATTTTGAAAATATCAAATGGCAACACCAAGTTTTTTGTATTGGAATGTGATCTCCATTGTGAAAAACCCTAAATAGCGTTCGAACGGCAACTGTAACATGAAAATCACCAGCGGTAGATAGGTTAAAAGTGAGGACAACCAATAAGGACAGAGAAGCAGCATAAAATAAAGCATTTTATTGTGTTTCACAAATTTTCCACATGACCATGTGGAGGACTAATCAGGCTGGGATCTCAGCCGAAGAAACGGTGTGACGAACATTAATGCTCTGGTGCACGGCAAAGTCCTTTTTACTTTTTCCTTGCCTAGCTCCGGGGATTTTCGTGCTACAGGTGCCATTCCAACGCTATTTAGTGTTTTTCAGTATGGAGATCGCATTCCAATACAAAAAACTTGGTGTTGCCATTTGATATTTTCGAAATTTTCTCACTGTAACCATAACTGTTAGAGTGACACTGTTGTTTTCCATATCATTCTTGAGCGCATACCTCAAAATACCTTATGCCAAAATTTCATTCAGTTTCTGTGAATGGTATGATAGTTAGGGGCCCATATGTCGTGATAGTTTTTTTATAATCACCCCGTATATATGTGTATATATATGCCATTTCTAGTGTATTTTTGGTCCCCCGACCCCCCTCAAATGACGAGCCTGGGGGCACAAAAATCACATAAGTGTTTAGAGCCTTCAAACTTCTTAATCTGGCACCGCATTTCAGTGTGTCTGTTGTATTTATTCTACATTCTGAAACTGGGCTCACAGGCTGATATTTTTTGGTGGGTCCCCAGACCAAAGGTTTTCATGGATCCTCAGTAATAGTTGTAATTTGAAGAAAAAAAAATAATAATGCGATTAATCTCAGGCCTCTTCAGTCTGGAGCATGTGTTGGTCATGACTTGACTACAGAAGATAAACATTTAGAATTTTAGAATATGAAACACGCCTACATGCCTACAGTTTTCTACTCAATTTCAATGTATACATTTACACAAGTGAAAAAAATATTCTCTCAAAGTAAGCTATGTTTGGAGCAGGGTTGGGTTTTTGCCCAGACATGACAAAAAGGGGAAAAAACCAGGGAACAATTATTCTTTCCACTCAAGACATGCGAAGCTTATTTTTTCAACTATGAAACATTCTGTTCAATATAAAAACTTGAAAAACATGTGAAACTTATAAAAGTACATGGTGTAAAAATGAATATTTAGCAACCAAAAATATGAAAACATATCCAAATAAAATATGCATCACACAGATTTGTTATAAAAATTCATAAGTAAAAGACTATGATTATTTATTTATAGAATTCAAAACAAAAACTTTTGCTTCATCCCAATAAAATACACATCTAGATTTATCAAAAATTTATGAGTAAAAGACTTTATAATTATTTATTTATAGAATTTGAAATGGATAAATCTAATTTTTTAATCCTATGAATTTTTGTGCCTGGTGGAAAAATATGGGAAAAATATTTGCTTTATCCAAATAACATATACATCATCCAGATTTGTTACAAAAACATTGGTAAGTATAAGGCTTTATAATTATTTATTCATAAAATTTGAAAAAGATAAATCTAATTTTTTAATTCCATGAATTTTTGCAAAAATGCAGCGAAAACAATTTTTGCCAGGGTGGTTTTTGCCATAGTTTTTTCCACTGCAGCAAAAAACTTGCCAACCCTGGATTGGAGACAAGCATCTCGCAAGTGTTTTAAATAAATTATGTCTGCTTTTTAATTCATACAATGTTTTACTTGAATATATATATCTCAAGGTTGTAGATGATACCAATGAATCACTTGATTTGGCATTTCATCTGGATAATATGAGCATGAATTCACTTCATAGAGAATGGGGTCCTATACTTTAAGATTTTACGTATTGATGGAGGTTTTTCAAAGGAACTCGAAGACAGTCTGACAGTAAAGTTCCACCATTTACTAATATATGTAGCCCCTTTACTCGTGCTACCAAACTTACTTACTGCATCAATCACTACAGACACATAATTTGAAACAGCCGAAAATTTAAAAATTTGAAAACCTTGTCATTTTCGCTTGTTTAGTCTTTTAATCTCATCACAGAGCACAAAGAAACCTTTCCCCAAGTACAGTTTGGGTCCCATTGCTTTAAAATTTGCATACATTTACATCCCTATTTTTTCAAGATAGTGGTTTTTTCTGTTTGTTTTTTGCTTGTCCTTAAACTTTTTTTCAACCACCTTACATTCTTAAGAAAATTGTTCACTACAAAACAAATAAAAAGGAAAAAAACCTTATCTGGGCATTATTCACGCTGATGTGAATCCAGAAAGCAAAGTCTTCTGGTTTTTGTCGAGAATCAACCCAGTCCTCTTGCAAACCATGTAAGTGCGATACCATATACACCACTTGAGACCTGACCTTGTCTGGGTTTGATTCCAGGCAGAGACCAGAAGACTATTCTTTCTTTGTGTTTTTCCGATATATCGGGATGGAAAATAAAAATCATCTAAAAAAATCAATACTTACAGGCCTCTCATTTAAAAATTGGCAGCCAAACATCTGGCTCTTTTTGATGTTTTCCACATCTGGTCCAGGAAAAATAGCACACCAGCTTTTCACTTCATTATTGTAATGCACTGGCAATCTAAGTTTAGAAATTCATTTTTAATATCTAATAAATTAATTTGAGATAAGCGAATCAATTTGACCCTCAAGCCCTTAGAAACAAAGAAAAAAAGAGGGAGTAGAAATCTATTTCTTGTAAGTAAAGGAGGCAATAAAGCCATTTAGAGAGTATATAGGAAAGTTACAGTAGCCAATAGGCATACACCAATACCATAAAACATGTGATGTATGTATGTTTAGATTTTAGCATAGAAATAAAGTTACTTCCAGTTTGTGTTCTGTCGTGACAAGCAAGGAATGGATGGTCATCTGAAGAGAAAGCGAGAAAGAAAAAGAAGGAAAAGCATCTTTCAGTTAGAGAAAAAAATAGCAATTTAGACAGAATTTGATAAATATGCTAACTGTGTACCCAACAAAATTCTATCAATCAATTTTTCATTATATTAAGAATATTTATATATTTATATTTTAATTGTTATAATAAGTTTAATTTAAGTTATAAAGTTTTAACAACAATCTCAAAGTGAGTAACTTATATATGACATCTGTAGAATATAAAGCACAGTGAGTCGAACTAAATTTAAAATAATAAAAACTTTAATAAAACAAGACATAAAAAATGATGAACTCGCGCTCCTTTAGACACATCTATCTCATCACGCTCTCACACTCACCCTGACAAAAAAAGGTGACAATCACGTACACTGGCAAAAAGCAGATGACAAGGTCACAACAATATCGTCTGAAATGAAACACACTCTCACAGAAGAGATGGATAGTTTTCTCGATTATAACTTCTTTTCTCTCTGATAATGCTCCCCGTAGACTCTAACATACCCTCAGCCATGAACCCTCAGGTTCATCACTCTTGATTAGTCCACTGGAAGTTGGCATATCCTTGATATAGGTCTTTTGAAGGTACTCGACGAAGTGCGTAGAGACACCACTCTAACTCTTCAGTCACTTCCAGGGTATGTTTCTGTAATCCTGGCTAACTTCCATTGCAACAGACACCAATTCACTCTTTAAGGGTACAAGATCTCCAACTTGAACATCCCTGGTTGCACACCACCACTTGGGTCTCTGTTGGAGTCTGGATAGGAATTCTGAACTCCACCTCCTCGAGAAACCCTGATAGACCCTTTGGAGTAGTTGCCATCGGTCTAGATGACAAATATTCATTTCCAATAATTCTTTCTCTGGAAAAGACATTAATGCAGTTTCAATGAGGAAGGTACCAGGTGTTAAAGCAGACAAGTCTGATGGATCACTGGATGGTGGGCTTGAATTGAGACAACAACCAAGGTCAAAAACTCCTCTAGATTGAAAATGATGTTCTCATCACTCTTTCCAAATGATGTTTCATGTATTTTATACCAGCTTCCCACAGTCCACCAAAATGTGGAGCAGACGGTGGATTGAAATTCCACTTGATAACCAATCTGTGTTCCTTCATTAGATAACCAATCTGTGAGTTGATCACTGCCTTGATGTTTTGATACACGACTCATTAGTTCCTTCAACTCTTTGTATGCCCCAGTGAAGTTTGTAGCACAGTTACTGAACATCTCGTTAAGCTTTCCACGCCTCGCTATGAATCTCTTGAATGCAGCAATGAACGACTGCAAAGATAAATCTCCAACCACTTCTAAGTGGATTGCTGGTGTTGAAAAGCATACAATAGTCCAGTCAAATTAGGGTTTGAGGTAGACATTAAAAATAACAAGCCAGGACCAAATAGGATGTGTTTATGGTGGTCTCACATGAAAAACCCACAAAATCCTGTTGCTGGTTTTCCGCCATTTTGAGAAAGATGTTGGCCATATTGGATTTTCGTCACGGTCAACAAAAACAGCTACTACAGCAGAACTATTGGGCCTAGAACATCCATTCTTTTATTAAAATGCATATAAAAACGATGCATTTTAAATGTGCTATAACAAGTTTGTAACTTTTTAGAAAATATTTTGGAGCTGAAATTGGAATTTTGCTACTTTTTGGTTCTGAAAGCAAAGTTCTTTCTCAATAACATTTAAACCACAAAATATTTGAAAAGAATCATAAAACAAAACTTGTAGAGTACAAAAAGTTTAACAGAACCGGCATAAACTGATACTTCTACATAAAAAATGAGTGCTTGCAAACATTTGTCATAGGGTAGGTATATAGCGCTGTTAGGTGAGGTCTGCGTAGGGCTTCACTCTGCATTTCAATGGCCTACTTAAGTAAATGCATTAACTATAAATCTTTCATTATTTTCTATTTATATACTCATATTTTAAACGTATCAATAAACGAGAGGTGCATTTTGTTTTTTTACCTATGAAAACGCCAAAATAATAGAAATAATACATTTATTTATTTTTGTGCTCTTTGTAAAATAGAAAAACAATTGTAAAATTGAAAGATACAATTACACAAATTTCCAGTGATGAAATGTTTTGAAAAGGTTTTGACATTTAATTGACATTAAATAAGTTTTCAAGTAATTACGCTTCACATTTAAGTTTACATTGTGCAGGTGGTGAATTCAATTCAGTGATATCTTCAAGATCTGTTGCGTCGGGAACATTGCAAGTTGGTTCATCAGTATCAACATATTCACATTCATCAATTGTTCATGAGCTATTACTGCACCCAGGACCAGCACACTGACCACACATAAATGAACATTCAAGTCTGCTTTTTTGCATCCACAATTTTTTCACATGAAGTGTTGCAGTTACACCTAACCAATTTCAGAAGTCTTTCTGGAACAACCTTTCTCGTTGTAGGAACCAGTGGCGTAGCCAGGTTTTGGTCCATGGGGGAGCGAAATTGTGAAAGGCACCATTTTTTTGTTCGTGCTTAAGGCGCAAACTTAAAATTATGCATTAGTGGAAAGAACTTTAAATTTCCCAATTAAAAAAAACCAAATTTATTTTGTTTTCAGTTGATGTTATTTTTCAAATTAAATTAATTACCTTTCAATTGATTAATGTATTTTAATTTTTTAATTAATTTAAAATAAATATAAATTCCATTTTATGCTTTGTGTACTTATACAAATGCAAACACCAAAAACAGCTGGGAAGTCACCCTAAAAGGTAGTTTGAAAAAAATTTAGATTAAAATATAAAAAATGATATATATATATATATAAGGAGAATAAACTAAAAAGGAAAAAATATATATTTTCTCTCTCTAAAGTTATTCCAAGATATGAAAATACAGAGAAATTTTCATGCTTCCATTTAATCGCTTTTATCATGTTACACTCTTATCGTAAGCATGTATCACATGTGCACAACTTCTACTCAATCATACATGTAATTCCAAGACATTTCTCTTACAAAATTTCAAACAAATTAATGGATGAAGTAAAGTTCTTTCTTATATTATGCGTGACCATAACACATATATGATGTCATAGTTATGCATGGTTTCAGTTCGAGAAGTTTTGCCATCTGTCTTCCATATTAGAAGTAAAACTGGCAGACGCCTGAAGTTTTGTGTTATGCAAATACCACGGTGAAAGCATACCTGCTCTCTGCGGGAAGGCTTTCCAAATGAAAGATCGGTTAGCATTCGTACTTCTTCAAACGAATTAGCATGCACCAGAAATTGTCGTATGTATCCATAATCTATTTAAATATCTCTGAGACGTGTTTGTAATGCCACTGCTCATTCTCCGAATCAAAGTGAAAGTGGCAGGTATATGAATCGATTGAAATATTTTTTGTTTTATTATCTACCGGCTTCCTTTGGAGGTACAATTTAAAGGGGAGTTCTACTCAAAGTTGAAAAAATTAAAAAGGCATTGTGCATAGTATATGTATATATATATTTTTTTCTAGTGAAATAAATTCATGTGATGTTTTTTATAACAAATAAGAGAAGAATGGAAACATGTCGAATGATGAATATTACAGACTAACGCAGGGATTCTCAAACTTTTTCCATCCGCGGTGCCCCGTTACTTTAATCAATGCTTGCCTGCCGCCAAAGAATCTCTTTGAAAAACCTTCGAGATGCTCCCCAGTGTTCCCGACAAAGGTTGGTGAAGCACAGTTTGAGAACCCTCAGGACAAGTTCTTGGATTTTCCCCTCTCATAATTTGACCAGAAGGCCTTCGGGTAAGTGCAGGAAAACCTCACGATGCCATAGTTCACATTAGAAAGTATCGTAAACCCTCGGATAAGCGCTAATTGAAAAACACTAGATAATCTTTTAAAAGTGGACTCAACGTTTTGTGTGGACACTTTTTGTTTTTCTGAAATAATATATGTGTATCTCTTCAGTTACTTTTAAACTTTCTTCATAATACATGGACAATTCCAGGCTCAGTTCAGGTGCCTCAAGTGCAAAAGGGACTTCATGAAGATGAGATCCAGTAAAAATTTTCGAGAGTGAACTGTTAGGCAGGAATTTCTTGACAGGTAGAGGGCCTTAGAAAAGTCCCTTTGATGCTCATAAGATGACCTTGCGTAGACCACCTATGTGTGTTGTTGTGGGAAATAAAGAAACAAATAACGCCTGGAATTCTGCTTTAAAAAGCGATGAGTATATATAGTGCATTTCATGGGCGGAGATAAGGGGCCCCCCAAGCATCAAAGGTGAAGTCGACTGATCTGATGCATATATGTATAGATGAATTGATGACAACAGCTGAAAGGGTGTCTTAGTAGGTGGCAGTTACTTTTGCAAGAGTACCCGTTAATATTTGAGTATAGGAAAGGATCGCAAATGGAAGTTCCTGACGTTTTGTCACGAGAGCCCCTGAATTCCCAGGAATCGTTCAATGCAGATGAGATTATCTCGGGAAAGTTGTATTCATTAACCCTGCTGACTCCCGAGGAAATAGTGGTGAAACAAAAAAATTCTTATTCAGATGTGTTGAATTATTTTGAAGAGAAGAAACAGGGACTGACTTCTTTGAACCCCTGTATCGAAAAAAGATATGCCTGTGATCTAAAAACTTTTCATGAAAGATTGTTGGAAAATGTTTCTGTTCGGGAACCGGTCTCTGGGGAAATTAATCGGAAGCCTGAAGAAGTTGTACCGGAAAGTAATGAAGTTGAGTTAACGGAATCTGACCCTCTTGATCAAGGTGTACTGAAATCGCCTCAGGCTCAGATTGACTCTTACACTGGAGGTCTGTTAGAAAGACCCTTGAAAATAGGTTGGAAAAGAGAAATGGTTCCTCAAAAGGATGGGAACAGGACTGATGTTTACAACTATTCTCCAGGTGGTCAAAAATTTTGTAGTGGCAAAGAAGTCAAACGATATTTAAGGTTCCAAGGTGTAGGTCTTGCCAAGGAAAACTTTAATTTCAATGGTCAAATAACTGTTCCAGGCAGTGATGTTCGTGACTTATGGATAAGTTACACGTGTTTAGGAGGGGGCAAATGTGATGATCTCCAATCCAAGATCGCACAATGATCCTAGATTGTACATCTCCCGGGGAGTGACGTCATCTGCCTCATGTAGATGTACATTTTTCGGCTACGTCACTGCACTAGTGCGGAGAGAATTTCTTCCTGGTATGCAAATAAGCCTAGGTGGTGCTTGGAGCACTTTACCTTGTATAAGAAGCCGTAGCTCCTTCTTACTTGCTGCTTTTTGTGATTTGTTAGCTCGTGAGCACTGCTGGTGTGCTAAGAGTTCTCCATCTTTGGAAGTGATCAGCCAAATCATTGCTGAGGTTTCTGAAAAATAATGGATTAAACTTCCCCCTTCACTGAGGGTCACCTCCACCAGAAGTTGCCTATGCCGAGTTGTCAGATAGACTCTGATAGACTTAGATCAATCTGCTACGCTGGACCAACTTGCCGTTCTTGAACGCTCTTGCTTCGTCATCATCAGATGGACTAAATCCAATATTGGGAGCCTACAGGCTCATTGCTGGTCGTTCATTGCCACAGACTGGAACCTACGGACTCGTCGTCAATTGCTCACCTTCGTCAACTGGGATCCTACGGACTCATCGCCAATCATTCTCCTCTGCCGACAGGATTCTACAATCTTGGTACCGGTCGTTCGTCGCTGCCAATCGGACTCTACGACCTTGTCATTGATCTTCCCCGCCACCTATCAGACTCTACGGCCTTGTCATTGATCGTTCAATCGGACCCTACGACATCGTCGCTGCCGACCAGACCTACAGACTCGCCGTCGCCACCGGACTCATCGCTGTTGACTGCTCGTTGCTGCTAATCGGATTCTATGGTTTCTTCATTATCAACCGGATCCTACTGACTCGTTACTACCTGTCAGGAGGACTGAATGTTTGTGGACCTATTTCGACCCCTTCGAATTCCCAGACTCGTGAAGGTGATAAACTTTTCAGTTCAGTATTCTTTGTTAGAAAACCTAATAAATTATTTGTTCATTGTAAATGTGTCTTTGCCTTGTCACTTGCAGCAACGCATACAAAAACCCTTAACCCTCTGACTGCTCAATTTGTGGACCAAAATTGCTTTAAAAATTGTGTATTTGTTTTTGCATATTTTAAATCTATATATATTGGAGAATTGAAAAATGCATTTTTTCTTTCTAGAAAAGATTTTTTATATAGATTTTTGTCATGAGAAACTAAGTTGCCAGAAAAACCAATTTCAGATGTTATCACCAAAAAAAAATTGTTTAAATAAATTTCAATTGAATTACAGTTAACTTCTATTTATTGCATAATATAAAAAAGTAAAATGTATACAATTTAAGAAAATATAAAGCACTGAGAAAAAAATACTTTAGAAATGGAGTTTAGTACAATAGAGTTCGAAACAGGGTTCAAGGTAAAGTCCAACTTCACAGTCTTTGCACCAGATTCGTGTTTCTTTGCGAATTTTTTTTCCATTTGCATCTTTTCTTGAACGGCAAACAGCACACTGTTTGCTGTGAAGTTGGAGCGGTAATACCCCGTGCCTTCAAATGCCGCAATTTAGTGGACAACTAATGACATCTGTTGGCCAAAATGCAAATTAAACGTCTAATACTGTATATAATTTATTTCAGTGGTTAAACGGGGGAAAAACGGGATGCGCTCCACAATAAAGGAAGAAAAACACATGCCCACAGAAATCGCGGGATGAGCAAATTTTGCTACATTTGAGTTGCCCGTGGAAATCGCGGGATGAGCAGCCAGAGGGTTAATGCAATGAAAATGTTGCAAAAGCAATTTGTAAGCATTCTTTACTTTTCTGAATGGAGCAGAGATGGAATCACATCCAGTAAATGCATGTAGAAACAATATGTAGTCTTTCATATCTCCTAATTGGTTTTGTATGTGCTGAGTACTGTATATACGATCGTGTCTTCCTTTCTTACCAGACATTAACATGAATAATTCCTTTGTTGCATGAGTGATTAACAACGCGAAGAGATCAGTATCTTCTCCCACAAGCACTGATGGACCTGAATCTGCTATTTTAATTGCTTCTGATACAATCAAAGTGTCCGGGTCACCGACTGCTTGGTTAACATTGTATCCTGCGGCTTGAAGATAAATTTTTAATAGACCAATGAGTGATGTTTTTTTTTTCTTATTTGACAGAAAAACATGTCATTATTTTCTGCAACATTCACGTCAATTGATGTTTTAAATCCTCCTCTCCGTATGTGCTCAACATCTTTTATGCTGGGACCTCCTTCATAACCGTCAAATACTACATAGCATCTTCCATAGTGTTGCAAGGTATAAGCAATGTACAGATCAAGTTAACTACCAAGTTATGATTTTGCGAACAGTTTTTTTTCCGTTCCATTACTGAACAGGATGTTTTGTCTGCTATAAAAAAACTCAAAAGTTGTAAAGGCTAAGGCGATGATGGAATTCCCCCCATAATACGTAGTTAAGGGTTGTGGCTCGTATTTAGCTGGCCCTCTGTCTATCATTTTAATATCTCTATTAGTTCAGGTTTCTTTCCTACAATTTGGAAGACTTGCTCAGTGTTGCCTGTCTTCAAAATGGTGATAAATCTGATGTTTTAAATTATCAACCTATAATTAAAATAAATTCTATTTGTAAGGTATTTGAACTTATCATGCATGAAAGAATTTATGGCCACGTTCGTTCCTGGTTTTATTGCCAAGAGATCTTCATTAACTAATTTAGTCGAGTTTTCTCAAGTTATAGCACAAACTATAGATAATATGCAGCAAATTGATGTTGTTTATACTGTTTCCTCAAAGGCTTTCGATTCAATCAATCATATTATTCTTCTTCAGAAGATCAGGGGTTGGGGCTTTTCTGGACATCTGCTCAAGTGGATTGAGTCATACCTTACTGGGAGATCTCAGAGAGTAATTTTTAATGGTTGTAAATCCTTTTCTTATGCATGTTATTCTGGTATTCCCCAGGGGTCGATTTTGGGTCCCGTCTTTGTATTTTATTTATAAATGATTTACCTGATTGTATTGATACTAAATGCTTAATGTTTGCTGATGATGTAAAAATTTTTCATGTTATTAATAATGCTGATGATGCTGCTAAATTAGAAGAATCTATTAACAAACTTAATTTATGGTGCGTAAATAATAAGTTGTGTTTAAACATTGATAAGTGTAAATTTATTACCTATAGTAGGAGGCATTCTCCACTTATATATGATTACACACAGTATTGATGGTCAATTACTTCTAAGGGTTGATTGTGTGAAGGATGTAGGTGTAAGTTTTCACAGTTCTTTTTCATTTAACCAACATGTTAATTATATTGTCTACAGCAGCGGTTCTCAACCGGTAATACCAATATTCTGTTTCAAAAAGGTAACTCAAGTAATAAGAACACATGTATCACAAATCTCTCTGGTTCCATGTAATCTAATGGACATACAGGAGCACCGGGTGATAGTGCATGTAAGCATCTTTTTATATCTGTAGGTAGTCTGCTTGGTCCATGCAAAGTTAGTCCATTTTATCTCGGTACCATCACGGGTTTACCCATATTTGTTAATAATATTCACACAACTGGCATTTGACACGCTTTTCATCCAATAATAAAACTTTTCTCAAGTCCAATGGTGCATGAATCAATTCCTTGAGCACCTATTTGACCCCTGTGCACCCCACAGGTTGCGAAATCAGGAGTAAGGGATAAAAATAAATTTAGAATTTTTTTTTGTCTAAAATTCAAACTAAGGATGCAATTGATTGAATTAGCAAAAGAAACTGAATTTTTGATTCATTGCATTTTCTTGCTGGGAACCAGAAAAAAAAGATCAGTTTGTGAAGTAGAGCCCAGAGTAAAATTTTAATGGCTAAATATCGCCTATTTTTCACCACATTACTTATGCAGCACACAAATCTGCAAGTTTTCTGGGTCATTTTAGTGGTGCGACTTCTACCGACTGCACAGGAGTGTTGTGCTTGGTGTAGCCTGCGATGCTGCAGTGAACAGTGAGAAGTTGGCCACCCCGGAGTACTGGATAGCTTTTCATTTTTCGAACATGCAATGCAATATGTATCACATTTCTTTGTAATGAGTCTGATATGGCAAGACAACAGATGGATTTCCATGTATTCAGAATCCCGTTAGAAAAAAAACTAAAGTGTATATAAATATATACACTCTTTAAATGGAACTGCATTAACACGGCATTGCTCTTAATCAACTGAGGCAAATCCGAAATTCTAGAGCCATAACAGGCAAATCGTCCAAAGAGATGACTAATGCATTGATTGCATTATCAAAAAAAAAAACTTGTCTATAACACCTAAATATAGGTATCTCTCACTACATATTTTTGCAATGATGCGATTTTTAAAAATCTATATCAGAAATCACAACCTACCAAATTTAGCCTGGAGTTTAACATTATTTCTGAAAATTGCCATAAAAAACAAGATTCAACATGATTGAATTCTGTTGTAATGACAAAACATGTTGTGTTAGAGGATCTAAAGTAGATGAGACAAACATGGATAAAACGCTCAAATCGAACACATTAGAGCTCACCAATTAGCATCTTTTGGTATCACATTGACAATGCTAGTCTATCAATTAAGAACCGTCTCTAAAGTAAAAATTATAAATTAAATTCCCTTATTAAAGCATTGGATTTTAGCAGTGTTTTAATAATTTACATTTATTCCATTGAAAATCTTAAATCTGGGGTGGCTAACTTGTGGTAGGAGTAACAGTAAACGCTTTTCAAAAAACAATAAATTCTATATATTTTATTTTTCAATCAAAAAAATTCTCCAACTTTTAAACAATCCTTTTCTTATGAATTTAGTATATTAAGCACTCTTAAAATAATAATTATGTGATGACTTTTTATTCAATGCATTTTTGTTCGGTTTTTCATCTTTGGGCATAGTTACTATTACCATGTGTAAGATTCAGGATCGTCCACATGGGGACACACACACACATGCATTGTATAATACAATTACATTGTATATCCATGAATTCTTGGGAAGGGGGGGGGACTAAGCCCCCTTACAAAGTTTATTGGGAAGGGGCCCAACACCCTGAGTCCTCAGGCTCCGGTGTCTATGTCCAACATGGTGTAGGTAATATGAAACTTCTACTGATATACGTACATACACAACCTGCATTGTGATAATCAAATTTATGATTTGAAAATTAAAACAATTTAGAACTAATTCCAAAGAATGACAAACTGAACATTTTTACGAAAATAAGAGGACAGCTGAACACTATTTTGCAAGAATGAAGAGAATACTTGCAGAGATGCCATTGATGTGATAATACCCGGAATTTTGGAAAAGAAAGCATACAAATTTGGTTCATGCGTCCTGCGGGACGTGTTCTTTCCTAGTTACAAGAAAAAGACAAAAAACTCCCCAACTTTCCCTTTTTTTCTTCTTCTTTTCACAGTCTATCACGATCACACGACCTTGAAAAAGTGGTTTTACTACTTTGTATACTGTATTGTATTGACATATATGTTGTTGAAGCTATTTAGTTGCTTCCCTTAATGACGGGCCGTGTACAGAATTTTCAAATTTCAGAGTTCTATTCCCCTGCGGATTTTCTCCTCTCCGGTTACATACCGGAAATTATGGTACATTTGCGGCTATCTGCCTAGGATCAAAGACAGTGTCTATATGGTGGAAATTCGCCTAGTTCTTACAAGATTGTGAATGCACATTTTTTGAAAGATTGTAAAGGATTTGGAATGCCTGTTCAAAGTGTAAAATTATCATTTAGAAAAAAAAATCTGTAAAACTCTACCTTGAATATCCACAGTTCTGTCATTTAGCTGCTATGTGGTAGTCACAGTTTTGCATCGCAAAAAATCACTGGTGTGTATGCAGAATTAGATTCTGGAGGGGCAGCAGGATTTCTTCCATAGAAATTGTGGATCATTAACACTCAAAAAGAATTTTAAATTAACATAGTATAAAAGACTGTATTTTCTTCAATATTCTAATTTTCTAAAAAAAATATTTTTAGGTTTTAATTTTCTTGGGGTGGAGGGGGGAGGGCACTCAGGCCTCCATAGCCCCCACATTTGCCTTTAGTGAAAATCCAGGTTTGGAACTCGCGATTGCAAAGTGGTAATCAGCTAAAAATATGATTTTCTAAGGTTTTCCAATTTTGAGCTGGCTATTCCTTCACAAAAAGCTCTGGTTGCCACGAAAATCACACAGACCTACAACACAAATATGTATACATTAAATTTCAAATCAATTGTATTACCAATTTGGTGGATAGATGCTGAGTCGCAACTAGGGTGGGGGAGGAGAGCAGGTGGGTCTAGTGCCCCCAAGCTCTGGACTAGAGGAGGTACTACTACTAAACCACACATGCACCTTGTTCATATTCCTCTGCAGAACCTCTAATGAATTGGTACATGCGGGAATGTGCGTGTACGTGTAGTGAAACCTGAAGTGAAGTTTGTTTCTGAGTAATGCTTGTTATGTGTAGTGCTGCCATCTGCCACCAGTTTTTCTAACTAAGAGTGAAGTGTAATGATTGAATAATTTATCGTTGTAGGCAGATAAATTATTCAATCATTACACTAAAGGAGGAGGTACCGAATTCACCCTTTATAACTGCTTCTTCTACATTACACGGGGTACCAAAATATGTGCTTGCCCATTTGAGAAAGTATCTAGTTACAGCCCTAGATAGATGGCACCACCTACTGAACACAAAACACACTGAATGCTGGGCACACACACACAAACGAACTTGTTTCACCATACACAAATCTGACATAGCTCCCATATTCAGGTGTGAAAATATGTGGCAGTTAAATGGCGACAGATCAGAGTGGTGGACCATCAGGGAGGGAAAATGAAATCATTCTATTAGGAAATTGCTTCGCAAGAATTTATATCAATAGGGAATCAGAAGAGAAGTGTCTGAGAGGGAGAATCTCATTTGCTTTAAATTTAAATCAGAAGATATTATGGAAAGAGCTAAGATTTTTTTAAAGAAATAAAAATCAATCAGAAGGGAATTTATAGATTAATTTATTATTAAGTATATAAAATGTGTGCCTATAACTTTTAATTACAGTGGATCCTACTTATAACGTTTTTCAAAAAACTGTTATAAAAAACGTTGTAACCAGGAAAACACTTTAAACAAGAAATCTTAATGAGAATTATTTAGAGTTGTAATTCCACATGTTCAATTCTCAATGTTAATGGGCTTCTTTGTTACGTTCCTACTAGTAGACAATGAAAGTAAATGAAACTTTGGATAGATCATGTTTTTAAAAATGATTTATTTGATTCACAGAGATACCTCCTTCTACCCAGAACATAGCCCACCACTCTGTCTCAATGAAGAGATATAAGCAGGTGATGGAAGCCCTGGGGAATGCTGGACAAAAATTCATAGAAATACCACTGAATTATATGGGGGACCATAGTTTTTTCCAAGAAAATTTTTTTCGAGAAACCCACTTTCACTCAAAAGGGACCCAGATTTTGTGAATAAATTAGAGTACAGCAGCATCTCTGGCTTGGGTCCCATAAAAATGGAACGTATTGTCTGCATGTTAAAATTCATAAAGTGGCACGCGTATTGTAAATAATCTTGATTGTGGCATATGGATTGGAAAAAAGTTGGTCACCCCCCCCCCCAGTTTTAAATAATTCAATCACATATCCCCAGGACAGCTATGCTCCCTTGATGGAAACACAAAAAAAATCAAGTCTCTCTTCATAGCTCAATCCCTGTGTACCAACAAGTGCCTTGATGCCCTGATAGCTGTTCTCTGCACCACCTCAACTAAGTCTATATTCTTCTGAGATATTGCCTACGAAACTGAATGGCATACATTGACATTTGATATCTTCAATAAGGTGATTCAACACAGCAGAACAATTGCCATTTTTTAGAATACAAGTTAGCATGGAAGAAATATATGCACACCAATTACGATGAAATGAAATTTTTGGACCAAAAAGATTGTGATGTTTATAAGAAGAAGCCTCAACATTCTTTGCACTGTTTTCCCATAAATTTTGATAACTTTCAATTAAAATCACTTGTCACTCAGCAATTTTAATTTAAGCCATGCGTCTTGTGCATATGATAGTGTTTTAATAAAAATTTATCACAGTATTATATTTTTTTACATAACAATGTCTGAATTTAAGTAAAAAAAGAAAATTGATCAAGATAGAGCATTACAGCAAAAATGGGGAAGGCATATTCCAATGTTTGTTAGAAACAAAGTACACTGCTGGCCACCCAAATTGCAACACCAAGAAAGACAAGAGATATCGCAACAATATTTATTTTGTAGATAACATGTTGACCAAGCATCAAATGATTAAATTTATAGACTTCTGTGAAGTGTGGTTCCTGCCAAAATCAGTAGCCAGAGTAGCTGCCATTGTTGGAGATCACCGCTGCCACACGCCTCGGCATTGATTCAAAGAGACTTTGGATGTGTTCTTGGGGTACAGCAGACCAAGCAGCTTCCACGCGTTGCCAAAGTTGATCTTGTGTGGCAGCTGGGGATGTAATCTTGGTCAATCGTTGAGCAACCATGGACCACATGTTTTCTATCGGCGAAAGATCCGGAGAGCGAGCTGGCCAGGGAAGCAATTCAATCTGGCGATTGACGAAGAACCTTTGGACAATGCGTGCCACGTGTGGTCGCGCATTATCCTGTTGAAATATGGCTGTGGGCAAGCCCTGAAGGTAAGGAAGGACAACTGGCTCCAACACCTCGGAGATGTAGCGCTGGCTTTTTAAAGTACTGGCAATGCGTACTAGAGAAGTGCGAGAGTGATATCCAATACCGCCCCATACCATAATACCCGGTGCAAGACCAGTGTGGCGGTGCATAACGCAGCTGTTCAGCATCCTCTCTCCATGGTGTCTCCAGACTCGAATCCGACCATCGTGGTGTTGCAGACAGAAGCGTGACTCGTCAGTAAAGACAATTTCATTCCATTGTGCCGTCCACATCCTTCTTTCATCGCACCATTGGCGGCGGAGTCGTCTGTGGTTCTGCGTCAAGGGTAGACGAAGCAAGGGACGTCTTGTGGACAGACCACTCTGCTGTAAACGGCATCGAATGGTGCGCGCAGACACTGGATGATGCGGTACAGACTGAATGTGCTGTGCTATGGTTCGTGATGTGGCTGAGCGATCTGTCACTGCCATACGCACAATATATAAAATTTATTATTTATTTTGTTTTTGCTCGATCAAATTCCATATTGAGTGGATATGCAAATGTAAGTACCGCGTCGGATGACGTAGTGAGATTGTATAAAAAAGATTATGTGAACTCCGATCAGATGGTGGTGATGAAGACGGAGAACGATACGGGTATGTCAATTGATAAGGTTTTTGAGCTTAAGGATTTGAAATAAATAGATGTGTTAGTATGAAAAAATTCGTGTCTTTATTTGAATTGAATTTTTTTTTTAACAAGGTTATGGGCCAGAGCACCCAAATCCTAAAAGCTCTAGTTTAATCGTAAAATGTTATAGCTAGCGAAGTTTTCCTAGATATTGATGAATTATGGCTGAAAGTTGTTCAGATCGATTTGTTTTTCCCAAGTTGAACGAGTTCAATTATTCAACATGGAAAATGGACATGAAAGTTATCCTGATGGATCGCAATTGTTGGGACTTTGTGATGGGCACAGCTCAAGAATATCCTGACGATGCTCCGGAACGAGACAAAAGAGACTTTGCTTGGCGTAGGCAACGGTGTTACACCACAATTTATCAAGGTGTGGAGCGAAAATTTCTTCCTCTGATAAGCAACACTAATGATGGAAAAGAAGCTTGGCAAGTTTTGAAGGAAAATTTCGAACCGACATCCAGAGCCAGACTAGCATGTTTAATCGACGAATTTTTCGAGCTGAAATTTGATTCAGAGAATGAGACGATTGGCATATTTTGCAAACGAGTTGCCGAGAAACGACTTGAAGTCAACGATGCGGGATTCAAGATCCCAGAAATTTTGTGCTGTTTCCAGTTGATCCGACGTCTACCACAAGAGTACGATAATTTAGTACAAATCCTATATCGTTTAGCGGACGACGAATTCTCTTTCTTGAATGTCGAGAAACAACTAATTAGTGAAGCTGGTAGAATCCAACTAAAAGAGAAAGACTCTAACGCAACAGCAATCGACTGTGCATATGCAATGAAATCAACAAAACGTAATCGGGCTAAATCGAGTCGCCGTTCTCAAATCGACAGCAGTGGATGCGTGTTGGACAAACCAAACGAACACTCTAGGCCTTCAACCACCTACGATCATCTTATGGGGCCGTCGAAATTTTGCACGTACTGTAAAGGGACTAATCACAAGGTGGATCGATGCTTCAAAAAGAAAAAAAGTGACAGTGATCATCGAAAGAATACTCAGACTATGTTTTGTGATAGTGCAATCACCGATCAAGAACAATCCTTCTCATCGACAAGAAAGATGGAAGAATTCCTGATTGACACAGCAGCGACTTCACACTTTTGTAATCAACGATCATGGTTCAAGAACTTTAGAGAACTGCCATCATCGGAAGCGCTTATAGCTGACAAGGACTATACGTCCAAGATCCTTGGGGTAGGTGATATTGATTTTGTTATTAAAGATGTAAAAGGTGACGTTAACGTAACTCTCACGGATGTATTGTATGTACCAAATATGAGGAGAAACTTACTAAGCGGAGCTAAAATAGACTTGGGCGGAAACAAAATTATTTGGAAAAATAACAAAATGCTTGTAGATAACAAATGGTCGAAATATTTCTTTACTGTTTTTCGTAAAGGTTTGTTATATGTGTTATATGGTTATCCAAAAATTAATGAGGGGAATGATATTGAAGCACATGGCTTAGATTCTGACTGTATGCATAAGAGGTTTTGTCACATAAATGTTCCTGTAATTAAAAATATGAGTTTAAATAATAGCGTAAAAGATCTAGAAAATGTGAAATTCAAAAACGCTAATTGCATAACTTGTAATATTGCTAAGTCTAAGCGAGTATGTCTGACTAAAAACTATGAATATGCCAGAAATACAAAATGTGTTCTCGAAAGAATCCACATGGATTTATGGGGGCCTGCTCCCGTGAAATCGTTAAATGGAGGTAAATATTTTTTGTCAATCATTGACGACTATTCAAGAAAAGTTGATGTATTTATCTTAAAAAACAAAGATGAGGTGTTTGAATATTTCAAACAATATTTGTCTAAAGCTGAAAGAGAAACTGGTAAAAGGTTGAAGTCTGTCAAAACCGATAATGGGTTAGAATTCATTCACAAGACATTTGAAAATTTTCTAAGAGACTTGAGAATAGGAATTTTTACTCCAGAACAAAATGGTGTAGCGGAGAGGTTCAATGGCACATCGATGGACGCTGTACGAGCTATGCTACATGACAGTAAACTAAAACCATCATTTTGGGCTGAAGCTTTACTAACCTATGTTCACGTCAAGAACAGGTGTATACACAAACTCACTAAAGGGTTAATGCCTATACAAATTTGGACTGGTCATAAACCATCTGTCCGACATTTTCGAAGTTTTGGATCTTTGACTTTCGTGCATGTTCCAAAAGCTTACAGAAATAAATTTCAAGCTAAAGCGAAAATTGGAATTTTCTTGGGATACGCTAACCAAAGAAAAGGATACCGAATTTGGATTCCTAAAGAGCGTAAAGTTGTTGAAAGTATTCATGTAAAAATTGATGAATCAAAAATTGGTGTTATTTCACTGTTTGGTCATGAAAATAAGTTTGAATATGGTTCTTATGAGCTAGACAAAAATGTTAGACAATTTGAAGATTCGGAGAAAAAATCTATTGACGTATCAAATTGGATAAGGGAAGAAAACCCCAGAACTACAAGTTCACGTGTAGATGTGTATTATTTCCCTACATCCAAACGATCGGAAAGACTTAGAAATTTGAATGATGTCAAAAAATATTGCGAGAAAAATAATTTGAAGTTTGATCCAGATCAATTCAATTTTAAACCAGTTGTGAAAACTGCAAGTGAAAAAGTGGAATCTGATGAAAGTGCGGATTTTGTGGATATTTTTCAATGTGAAGCTTACAACGTTGAAATTCCGAAAAAATTCGAGGAAACGCAAAATTCACAGTTCAAGGAAAAATGGGATCAAGCTATGGATGATGAAATTGAGATCATGAACGATCGACAAGTTTGGGATCTTGTTGAACCACCTCCAAATGCGAAAATATTAGGCTGCCGGTGGATATACAATATCAAACGAGATGACAAAAATAACATCAAGAGATTCAAAGCAAGATTGGTGGCTCAGGGTTTCAATCAGAAACGAGGTATTGACTTTACCGATGTTTTTTCCCCAGTTGTAAATTTTGATATAATCAAATATTTGTTTGTTATATTAGTTAGCTTATTGAATTGGTGTCATTTTCAAATTGATGTTAAATCAGCTTACTTGTATGGTAATCTTGATGAAACTGTATATATGAGACAACCCGTTGGTTATATTTCTGAAAAATATAAAAATTATGTATGCCTATTAAAAAAGGCTATATATGGTTTACACCAGAGCGGACGTCAATGGAACTTTGAATTAGACAAAATATTACTAAATCTGGGATATTACAAATGTAAATGGTGTAATTGTGTTTATAAATTGAACAAAGTAATTTTGATTGTATATGTTGATGATATTGTAATATTTGGTAAAACTGAAAAAGATGCAAAAATCGAGATCAATAGAATTAAAGACGTGTTAGATATAACTGAATTAGGGCCAGTAAAATATTTACTTGGCGTAAATTTTGAAAAAATTGGTGATTCAATGTATTTACATCAGGAAACTTATATTGAT